>NC_143264.1:24522316-24674281 GCF_984573655.1 Nuphar pumila
GTTTAATAGGGCAGGAGCTCTTGAACTGGACGTTCTATATTCTGAAATTGAATATTGAAGGCATCAATATTTAGAGGTTCTTCAATCAGAATGTGTTTTTTAGCATAAAAGTCTGTTTGATATCTGTTGATATGATTTTTGTTCTATGTTCAATACTGAAGACACGTCATTATGTATAACGTTCAAGGCTGCCGCTTTTCGAGATTAAATATCATTCCTATAACTGATTAGTGTGAGATCTGATTGGTATTTATTTTTTTTATTTTGGACTCCCTATGATTGTGCGCAAAACAATTTGAGCATGGATCAGTTTGTGCCAAAATGATTCAACGCTCTTTGAATCTGAATTTCACGTGTTAAACATTACATACTTTTGTTAATGTTAATGTGATCAAGGTCATTTTGTATGTCTCAAACTGTGTCGAAACTGAGTAGTGTTAACCTTGTCCTCGTTAAGATTGAATCTATTTTCTTGAATTTGTTTTTTTTGAGTCAGATTTGTTATGAATTAAATCAATATTATCTCTGTATTTTATCATCTTTTAAACATGGATTGTATTTCACTAACAGTGTTGTATGGTTCTCCAAACAGCCAACATGTTGTCCAATAGAGTTTTGGGGCTCACACCAACTGTTGGGTGAAAATCTCTAATGTGATGAATGTGTTGTTTGCAACTTGATTTTTGGTAGGGTGTTTGAGTGCTTATTTGTTGTTTACAAATATTGATTTAACGTAGAAAAACATCTCCTAGGTACCTCTTGAGTAGCGCCTCAACCGCGTAGGGTGTGGTTAGCGTAAACCTCACATTTGGCAAATTTGGGTTGTCTCAATACTTGAACCCATTGCTATGATGTTTCCCAATGTCCCCGTCACATAGGCATCGTCACTATTGCTATGAGCCAATGATGGATACTACACCAATTGGATGTTAATAATGTGTTTCTCTATGGTTTGCCAAAAGAAAAGGTATATATAGGTCAACATGATGGTTTTCAAAGCAAAGCTTGCCAAACTATGTAAACTTAATTGTGTTTTATATGGTTAAATAAAGCGCCTAGGGCTTGGTTTGAACATCTACATGAATATGTAGTGCATTTGGGATTTGTACAGTCAAGAGTAGATAGCTCATTGTTTATTAAATGCTCCCATAAAATATTATGTATGTATTTATCTATGTTGATGTTGTTATTATGGGGATTTTATTGGTTGCAATGCAAAAGTTGATTCACAATTTTGGTAAAGAGTTCTCCATCAAAGATTTGGGCGCCTTAGGTTATTCTATGAGAATTGAAGTTGTGTCAATTAATAATAGGCTTGTGTTGTCACAAAAGAAATTTATACTTGATGTGCTGAATCAACATTGCATGCTTAAAGCCAAACTCGTTGTAACTCCCATAACAACAAATTAACATGTTACTCTCTAATTATGAAAGGGATCCTTTTGAAGATGCCACACAATACTAAAGCATAGCGGGTGTTCTAAAATATATTACCTTTACTCGGCCAAACATTGCATATAAAGTAAATAAGGCATGCCAATTTTTGGATAAACCTAATTCATTAGGGTCATGTTAAATATATTCTTCATTATTTGAAGGAGACAATAATGTTTGGTTTACATATTTAAAAATCAAGTAAAATCCAACTATCTAGTTATGCGGATGCTGATTAGGCTGGTTGTCCTAATGACACGAGGTTGACAAATGGTTATCTTACTTTTCTGAGACCGAATCTAATATCTTGAAAATCTTCTAAATAGTGTACAATGTCAGTCCAATAAAGCATTAGTAGAAATGTCTTCAGAAATTGCATGGCACACTTATTTGTTAAGATAATTACATGATCCTTAACTCGATGTGCCTATTATCTAGTGTGATAACTTGAGGGCAATGCATCAGTATGCAAATCCTATATTTCATGCTAGAACTAAGCACATAAAAATATATTATCATTTTTCTCAAGAAAAAGTTAAAAATAATGAGTTACATGTCAGTTTTTTCTTAAAAAAAGCAGTTGGCTGATATTCCATTACGACCCAAATTTCAGAAGACGACGTTGATTCAAGCTTCAAAATGCACATGCCTTTCTCTACAGTCATTGAAGGTCGTTCAGACCTAAGTGAGACCTAGGAGAGTGAAGTGGTAGGAGTCAGACATGTATCAAGCCCGGAGGTAAGCTAATTAAGGAGTGGGGTCCACCTAGAGGTGTGTCATGCCAGAGAGTCCTAGTGGTTGTCCTATACTTTTATAAGATTAATTAGTTAATTAGAGTTAATTAATTATGAGATAGTTTTTTAGTTGATTTGTTTTCTGAAGAGTCCTTTATTAAGGAGTCTTAATCTAGTTAGTTTTTTTATGCACGTAGGATTAACTCAAACTCCATTTATATAAGGAGGTTTTGGAGAGCCATATGAATCATTAAGTAATGAATTAAGTTTTCTCAAAAGTCCTAGCTGTTCTCTTCTCATTTTTTTTCTCTCTCTAGCATTTCTACCCTCTAACACTATTTTTTTCTCTCCTCTCTCTTCGACGTCCCTACCTCTCTAACATCTTCTTCTCTTCTTTCCATCTGGATCCAGCCTATGCAAAGGGATCGAGCCCTTCACATGTTTTCTTTCAGATATCTAAGAATGTTGTATTGCCCATTAAAGCGATTCGGAAGCCTCTACATTTGTGGTTCTGTTGTACCACCCTCTCTGAAGCCTAACTTAGGTACTCAGCCCTCTAACCCTATGATATTATTTTTTTAGACTTGTAACCAAACCTTAGGTTGCATTAGATTGCTTTTCATAGCCTTAGAACTAAAATCGCATATGCCTGATTAAACTGAAAAGCTTCATTTTCACGGTTTGACCTTCTTAGCCTTCCAACGACCTGTTTTATTGTTTCCTAACACACATCCTTAGTGACCAGCAAGCCCTTCGTTCAGTACATATCAGATCTGAACAGAAACTCTTTCCCTATTGGCCTTTGAGGTCGTTTTCTTTATTTTTGTAGGCATTTTTCTAAAAACTTTTAAAACTTTCACCACAATTACCCTTAGACCACTGCCTCATCGTGTCCAATGAGAGTCTGCACCCTAGACACGTCCATCACAACCTCAAGCCAGGAACATCAGTTTGATCCTCTCACTTTCGTTGAGCTCAGACTAGAGTATTCATTTGTTGCTAGCGCCAAGATCCTTTTAAATCCAAGTTCTAAACTTTCAAAACTAAATCTTGAAAAGAGTCTAACATATTCTCATAAGATCTCTCTCAAGACCACAATTCAGTGCTATCAGGAACAAGCTCAATCTCTTAGATAGAGAGATGGGCTTGAGGGAGAGTGCTTAGGTGAGACATGTTCCTAACCTACCAACGATTGGATATTTGGGAGTCCTCCTTCCTAATGGACACGTAGAAGATTCCATAAGTAAGAAGATGAACCAAATCCAAGCTAACTCTTGCCAAAGCAAGACTAGCTAAATTGTTGTGCAAGGATCTACTTGTATAGGAAGTTTATGTAAACGTGAAACAGAAACCTTCCTAAGGAAAGAGTTTTCTAATTTTTAAACTTTCACCAGGTCGAGAACTTAATAAAAAGGAGAAGCACCTCTCTCTCAAGACGTGTAAGAGAGAGAGAGAGAGAGAGAGAGAGAGAGAGAGAGAAAAGCTGTTTATCGTGGAAATAGGTTTATCCTTTGTTTTGAGTGATTGTGTGCCTTATCGTGTGTGTGTTGCATACAAAAACTTATTTAAATTAGATCTGGGTTTGGTGGCAATGAGTCTGAACCAAACCCAACCATTGGCACCCCTATCCAACTTGGTTTCATATTAAAATTAATATTTTGAAAAAATATATTCAAAAGTAGATAAATTATTAAAAAACAAGGTGATGCTGGTAATATGCATCTGTGTGCGCATTAACGTGTCTGCTCGTCACCGGGTACACCGGTCAAAATAGGGTGTCCGTGGCATAGTTCACTACTACTCTCGGAATTCAATCCAGCTGTTTCTTATCCCCTACGGAAGGTCTTCATTGGGCGAGTTCCGGACTCGAAAACTTGTCTTGGACTCGTTTCAAGCAATGTTGTCAGTATCGGTATCGGCCCTGAATCGTTGGGCTGCCGTATTAAGCTGAATCGTTCTGTATCGGGCTCAAAAATAATAAAAAAACAATTACATAACAATCATAACGTGACACGTGTTAAACCTATTCAAATAATTTTTTAAAAAATATAAACAATATTTTTGGTATTTTTTTATTTATTAAAAATTAGCTGAATCGGCCCTGAATCGTATCGAAATTCCGCCGATACGCACCGATGCTGATAACATTTCAAGAACAGAGGGAGATGTGGCCTTTTGAGGACGGGGCAGTCTAGCCTACTCTGTTGTTAGGCTAGTTGTAGCAGCAGTAGTTGTTGTAGAGGTAGTAGTAGTGGTAGGAGAGAGGATAGGGAGTCAGTGACGCATGCAAGTGGGTATTCCATTGAGGGGCTTCCCTTACAAACTCTTTTTGTGCATGGGAAGATGCGAAGCCCCGTATTTGTTAATATATACGCTAGAGAATCGGGAAAGCGCGATCCACGCCCAGAGAGACTTTGGCAGTCTCAGTGAAAAAGGGAGAGAGACAACGACAGGTAGCGTTAAGAGATTTGGCAGAGAGAGAGAGAGAGAGAGAGAGTGA
Organism: Nuphar pumila; assembly: GCF_984573655.1. NCBI lineage: Eukaryota > Viridiplantae > Streptophyta > Magnoliopsida > Nymphaeales > Nymphaeaceae > Nuphar > Nuphar pumila. The sequence continues at coordinate 24,526,985 of NC_143264.1, forward strand.
GAGAGAGAGAGAGTTCAGAGGCCGCCCTTCAGACGGCAGAGATGGCACAAAGATGCATCGTAAGCTTCGCCACTCACTGTACCTGAGACGCCAGAGTCAATTTTTTTTCTGTTTTTTTTTTCTTCTCTCTCTTCCTTCTGTTTGCTTCATTATCTCTCACTGTAAAGTTCTCTGTTTGTCTTTTTAATGTTTTCTCGCTCTCTCTCTTCCTTCTGTTTGCTTCATTATCTCTCACTGTAAAGTTCTCAGTTTGTCTTTTTAATGTTTTCTCGCTCTTCAACTCGATATTTCTCCAGCTTCTGAACCCTCCACCGACAGTTCACCCATACATACAGACTCTCTCTCTCTCTCTCAAAGCTGAGTCCCGTTCCCTCTCTAAAACTGGAGAGAGAGAGAGTAGTTAAGAGAAGAATGGAGTCTTTTTCTTGAAAAACAAAAAATAAATAAAATAAAAGGAAGATTGGTGGGTTGACACCTGATTGATTGAGAAGTACAAAACCCTATCGAGACAGAATCCAACACCAACATCACTGCACGCTTCATTAGGCACTCTCTCGCACCCTCATGACTTGGTTTATTAATTTTGTAAGCTAAAAGCTGAGAGCCTAGACAAACCCTTTTGCTCTGCCTCCAAAGGCAAGTTATAGATAAACGATAAAACGTGAAAGTGTGCCTGCATCTTGTTCATGTGCTGTCTTGTCTCTTGCCCGTCTTTACATGCATGAACCCGCTAATCTATGGGGGAAAACCAAGCCCCCTACCTCTTCCTCTCTAGCTTCGAGTCTTTCCAACTTTCAATTTCTTATCAGCCAATTGGAACCCCCGGAAACACGGAGAGAGATATCCTAAAAAGTACAAGTGGGTTTCGAAAGTAGTGAGGAGGCAACCAGATTGGGTACCTTTTATTAGGGTTTCTAACCCCTTCCATTTCTATTTCCATTCTTATAATGTGCATTCCTCAATAAAACAATGTGTTTGCATGTTACTGTTGTGCCTGGTGATTACCAACTTCAAATCTTCAACAGGAGAGAAAAAGTGAGAGATGGGGGCGTGCGGGCAACTTAGTAGGGATCAATTCTATGGTTCCGGCTTAGGTCCAACATGACAAGACATGACTTGACTGGGCACCTAAAGTTACAGTGTCCGTAAGATGCAGCCTATTGTCCAGCTTGGAATCTCTCTTTATCTTGCCGTGATCATGCCCTTGATAAAAAAACAGTAAGATTATCAGATAAGCATGGTTATCCAGCTAACTTCTTGCAAGAGTTGAGATGTACTAATCCAAGATTATCTTGTTGCCAGTATGGATACGTATCCCTTCTTGACAAAAAAAATAAAATAAAATCAACCAATTTTCAGCTACAGTCAGAGATAGAGAGAGAGAGAGGTGTGCTGTTACATCTTACAATAGCCAACATTAGTACCGGTTCTTGCACTCGTGGTGGACACGATGGTAATTGATCTATCAACATCATCATCATCATCACCAAAGACCGACGTGCTGATCAATGTTGTTTACCGTTGACTGTCCATATCCAGCACTGTCAATAGGTCATACTTGAGGTCTGGAACATGCAAATGTGTCCCAGCAACCACGGCTTTTGGGATTGCAGGCTTAAGATGGCATTGGTGGTGTTGTCACACAGCCATGAATGTGTCTACAGTGGACTCAACGTACCCGTATTGTTGCGCCGGAACCATCTAGTCTTCACCTTGGCCCAAAGTATGACGTCAGGAGTCACAAGCTGTTGCATATTTTTTGCAAGGCCATGGCATGAACATGTCCCTGAGATACTTCTGGGTCTGGATTGCAATCATGGTTCCACATCCTATTTGGAATGGCGACAGGCTAGACACCAGATCTAAATAACAGGCAAATTAGAAAATCTAAGCAGGGTCTGTGTTTATGCAGTAGGCTGTGTTGAACACCCACCGGGCTCGGTTTTTTTCTTGCTCTTACCTAAATCATTTACTTTTTCTTAAATATATTCCGACCTAAATCTTTTACCACTGACTAAATCAAGCCAACCTCAGTGAAACTGGAGTACAAAATAGGCCTTTTTTGTGAAACCATATCTATATCTGCTCCTATAGTATAGGAGCAGATATGCAACCCAGATTCCTGTAGGTACAGATGCATGTGAAAGCCATTATGTCTTGTAACATCCCATCGGGGTGCTTTATGGTTGCAAGTACATTACTGTTTAATGACCTTGATTCATCTTAAAAAAAACAACGGAAAAAACTAAGTTTCTTTACAATATTATCATGCATCAGACGTTCAGACGTGGTCCTGCATCAAAGTTGTCAGCACGCTTTTCCCCTTTACAGCTTAATTTTTTTTCTGTTTCCTTTTACCCAACTATCTGCTCTTGATCAGCGCTTCAACTTCTATTGGTTAGCAAAACACATCTACTCAGGAACATGTCTAAATCCACACGTGGATCATTCAACTATATATATATATATATATATATATATATATATATATATATATATATATAAAAGCGTGTATCATCAAACACTCAATTAATCCAATACAATTTTTTTTGTGAATAGCGGCTAACACTACAACAAACCAGCGGATTAGCGATGACTTAAATTCGTCGCTAATCTGAAGTTAATTCATCGCTAAACAGCTTAGCGACAGATTAGCGTCAGATTAACGATGGATAGCTTCCATTGTGATTTTTTTGACGCTAATAAGCAACGGCATATATCCGCCGCCCATTTCGTCGCTAAGTAGCAACAGACTGTATTTGTCGCCAATTCCATCACTAAATTGCGATAGAATAACGAATGACAAAATCTGTCGCAAGGCTGTCATCACTGAACTACGACTTCGTTTTGGCGACGGATTTATAGCCATCGCTAATCCATCACTATATTCAATGGTAATATTAAATAGCGACGGACATATCCATCGCTAATCCATCGCAAAAAAAAATAAAAAAAATATTTAAAAATTAAATATCGAGAAAGAATTTCTCGTGATACAATTTATATTTCATGTGCAATTTATATTTTTTATGAATAAAAAACAAAGTACACATCAAAATACATATAAAAGGAAACTGAAACAATTAATCGATCCACCATAGAATTCGCCAGTTCTAATTATTTACAATTTCACATTCACGTTTTTTAAACAAAAAGACGGTAGAATAAATTCAACATATAAATCTAATCATCGCCAAGATTTTGTGCGTCTTCTTGTTCAGTGTCTCGATCTGTCCCTTCAGTTCCACTACGGTGATTATCGCCAGCAATCTACACGAGAAAAGAAATGCCAGTATTGATAAACAAAATATACTGAAATATAACCTACTCTATATGTGATTCTATCATGCACATATGTATTCTAAGGCAGTAAAAAAACTTTATACATGATTCTATCATGCTTATATGTGTTATAAAGCAGTAAAAAAACTTCAGATGTGATTCTATTATACTCATATGTGTTCTAAGGCAGTAAAAAAACTGTATATGTGATTCTATTATGCTTATATGTGCTTTAAGGAAGTCAAAAAGTTGTATATGTAATTCTATCATGCAAATATGTGTTCTAAGGCAGCCAAAAAACTGTATATGTGATTTTATCATGCTCATATATATGTACTCTAAGGCAGTAAAAAAACTGTATATGTGATTCTGCTATGCTCATATGTGCTCTAAGGCAGTAAAAAAACTGTATATGTGATTCTACCATGCTCATATGTGTTCTAAGGCAGGCAAAAAACTGTATATGTGATTTTATCATGCTCATATGTACTCTAAGGCAGTAAAAAAGCTGTATATGTGATTCTACTATACTTATATGTGCTCTAAGGCAGTAAAAAAACTTTATATGTGATTCTATCATGCTTATATGTGTTATAAGGTAGTAAAAAAACTTTATATATGATTCTATCATGCTCATATGTGCTCTAAGGCAATAAAAAAACATTATATGTGATTCTATCATGCTCATATGTGCTCTAAAGCAATCAAAAAGCTGTATATGTGAATCTACCATGCTCATATGTGTTTTAAGGCAAACAAAAAACTGTATATATGATTTTATCATGCTCATATGTACTCTAAGGCAGTAAAAAAACTATATATGTGATTCTACTATGCTCATATGTGCTCTAAGGCAGTAAAAAAACTGTATATGTGATTCTATCATGCTTATATGTGTTATAAGGTAGTAAAAAAACTTTATATGTGATTCTATCATGCTCATATGTGCTCTAAGGCAGTAAAAAAATTTTATATGTGATTCCATCATGCTCATATGTATTATAAAGCAATAAAAAAACTTCATACGTGATTTTATCATGCTCATATGTGTTATAAAGCAATAAAAAAACTCTATATGTGATTCTATCATGCTCATATGTGATCTAAGGCAGTAAAAAAACTTCATACGTGATTCTATCATGCTCATATGTGTTCTAAGGCAGTAAAAAAACTTTATATGTGATTCTATCATGCTAATATGTGTTCTAAGGCAGTAAAATAACTTTATACATGATTCTATCATGTTCATATGTGTTATAAAGCAGTAAAAAAACTTCATATGTGATTCTATCATGCTCATATGTGTTCTAAGGCAGTAAAAAAACTGTATACCTGACGGACACCGGAGCTCATGTTGAATGCAGACGAAGTTCCTCTGTCTTGAAAAAAGTTGCACAACTCATTACGGATAATGTTGGGAATGACTATTTAAAAAGTACTGCATTTTGTCCTCAAGACGCTGACAGACACCATCCCAAGACATACCAGGGTTATTAGGATGTTGAGAGTTGATGCTGGTGGGAGAACTCTGTGGGCCTGAGCTGCAGGAGGCAACAACTAGTGTGGTGTTCATGTTACTCCCAAACCCGAACACACGACCCTTTTTGGGTTCACCGGTTGCAGTCACCCATGATGCATGATTAAAAGGCGGATGATGAGTGGAGTCATCGTCATATTGTTGTACAATTTGCTGCTCGTATGACTCTTATAATGTAATGATTAGAATATGAATTAATAATTAAGAATTATAATATTTGTGATAACGTAATTCAAACATTTGAAGCATACTTTCATTATACAATTTCACATGGAAGTCATAATTAAATTGAAATTAACTACATGCAAGCATGAATACAATCACATCAAACATTGCAATACATGAAAATCATTCATATAAAAAAAAATGTCAAACATGTACCTGCAACAAACACACTTTAATATCTCGCTAACTACTATCATGCCTAGCATGGAATCCGTACTCCAAAAATAAGAATACTTCTATTTTCGTACATTAAAATCATGCTCAGCATGATCTCCAAACTCCAACAAAGCAGTCTTAGATATGAACACCTAAGTGAGTGTGTGAACAGTAAAGTGTTGCATCCAATAAATTAAATAACATGTGATGCACTTGCATCACTTACTCACCACGGGTATTTACCCGATTTGCATTGTTTTTGTCACTTAGTATGGGTGGCGGGGCACAAGCGGGTTCCGTTGAGAAATCTGCAAGAGACAGTGTATTAGTATGAAGTCACTCCCTGCTGAAAAAAAATGAGGCAAGGTCGCCCCCTTGCCGGAAAATCAAGGGGGCGACCCCCTGCCCAAATAAAAAAATGACAGGGGGGGCGACCCCCTGCTCGAATAAAAAAAAGTCAGGGGGGCGACCCCCTGCCCGAATAAAAAATTGACAGGGGTCGACCCCATGCCTGAATAAAAAAATGAGGCATGGGGGCGACCCCTGCCAGAAAAAAAAGAGGCAAGCGGCGACCCCCTACCCGAATAAAAAACGAGGCACGGGGGCGACCCCCTGTCGGAAAAAAAAAACCATGCAGGGGTCGCCTCCCCTGCTGGAAAATAAAAAAGTGGCAACGAGGCAGGGAGGGTCAACCCCCTACCTGAAAAAAAAATGAGTGGCAGGAGGGCGACCCCCTGCCAGAAAAGCAGGGGGCAACCCCCTGTCCGAATAAAACAACGAGGCAGGGGGGTTGACCCCCTGCCCGAATAATTAAACAACGAGGCATGGGGTTCGACCCCCTGCCAGAAAAAACAAACGAGGCAGGGGGAGACCCCGTGCCTGAATAAAAAAACGAGGCACGGGGGCGACCCCCTGCCGGAAAAAAAACCATGCAGGGGTCGACCTCCTACCGAAAAAAAAAGTGGCAATGAGGCAGGGGGGTCGACCCCCTACCAAGAAAAAATGAGTGGCAAGAGGGCAACCCCCTGTCGGAAAGGGGGGGGGGGGCTGCCCGAATAAAACAACGAGGCAGGGGGGTCGACCCTCTGCCAGAAAAAACAAAACGCGGCAGGGGGTCGCCTCTCTGCCGGAAAAAACAAACGAGGCAGGGGGTCGACCCCCTGCCTGAAAAAACAAAAAGCGACAGAGGGTTGCCCCCCTCAGCTGAAAAAAACAAACTAGGCATGGGGGTCAACCCCCTGCTAGAAAAAACAAAACGCAGGGCAGGCGCCCCCCCCCCCCCTGCTGCAGGTAAAAAAAAACTGGGATTTACCTGCGGTGGGCGGGGGCGACGGACGGCGGAACAGGGGGCAACGGGCGGCGGACCGGGGAGCAAAGGGCGGCGGTCGGCAGGCCGGGGAGTGCGCTGGGCGGCAGAGGATGGCATCGGGTGACAGAGGGTTGCGTCGGCCAGGCGGGAGAGCAGAAACAGGAAAGAGGAAAAGGGGCTCCGATTAGGGATTTACGCGAAAAGTATCGACGAATTTGGTGACGGCTTAATTCCGTCGCAACTCCATCGTAAATTTATATGGCCCATTAATGACAGAATATTTCTGTCACTAATTTCGTTGCTATGTAACGACGAAAAATTATCCGTCGCTAATCCTTACGTGTGTTGCGACAAAAACGGACCATTGCTAATCCGCCGCTACTTAGCGACGGATGTAGCGACAAACATTTTTCCGTCGTTACAATCATCAATATTACAAATCTTAGCGACGAATATGTTTTTGTCACTACATTCGTCGCAAAGTGGCGATGGGAAAAATCTGTCGCTAATATCCGTCGCTAATTGACATTTTTCTTGTGGTGTAAAGGGTTTTTAACACTACATATATGGTTGAGATTTATTAATTTCTCTCTTGATGTGGGACCAAAGCTTAGAGGCATAGTGCTGTCTTGAAAGCTATAGACACCACCAAGATTCAACTCGGGTGTAGTAAGGTTGAATACAACCTCGCTTTCGGGATACAACCAACCATGCACCTCTAGTGCAATATTAGCCTTCCCCAAGGTAGGTTAGTCACTATGACACAGGCAAAAGCTTTAGGGTGAGAAGAAGAGTTTCACAAAAGAAAAGAGAAAGCAGGAATAAGAAAAGACCGGTCTCTATATTTTTTCTCTTAAGGCAGCTGGCGTATACCAAACCAAATAGTGTAAGGTAACTTGCCCATCATGGGCATCTACCATCCCCATATAGGCATCATGTGTCACTAGTGTCCCATCATGGGCAGCCACAACATGGGTGCCAAGTGTCACTAACGTCTCATCATAAGCGGTCATCATTTTAATATGAACGTCATGTGTCACTTAAGTCTGAACGTGTTTGCACATAGAAGGTAACAAAAAATGATAAGTGTTGCATCTTAAAAAAGTCACAAAAGACTTTTGATGGGCTTGGTTAAACATAAAAAAATCTTTAAAAAAAGAGTTTTATAAGGTACAAAAATATCCAAAATAAGTGGTGAGAAAAAAAAGATAGACATAAGCCTAAGCCAGGTTTAAATCATTAATTTAATGATCTAATGTCGTTGGGGGCATTACTCTCAAAGGCAACTCTCTTGATTTTAAACATATAGAGTTTTTCAACAATGATCAATATGCGACTAAACATTTTCGTAAAATAGGCTTTTTCCTTCCTAAGGCTTTCTCAAACAACCTTCTCGAGCTAAGCTACTAATAGCATTTCATGATTTGAAGCTTCCAGGCTTTAATGTATGAAATGAATTCTCTAAAAAATGTTAGTTGACATGGTTTCATGGAGGTGCAGTAGCTGCTCACACATTAGGTCTGAAATCATACATGCTAAATGGGTTTTCTGCCCTTTTGGTACTTTTTTTACAGTTTTGACCCCAAAAATATGTCGGGCATGGTCTATTTATGAGGAAACCACACCTGGATCATGTGTTTTTAATAAAAAAAATGATATCTGGAGCTTCAAAATTTTACAAGGATTTTAGACCGTTGATTTTTGAACCTTATAAAAATCCACTCGTGTTGGAATAGAATGTTTCAAGAGATGATTCCGATAAAATCAGATACATAGACCACGTACAGTCAAAATTTAAAAATAAAATGAAAAAAGGCTAAAAACCCATTTAGCACATTCATTTTGTACCTAACGCGTAAGCAGCTACCAATATATATATATATATATATATATATATATATATATATATATATATATATATATATATATATATATATATATGAAAGGGCGTAACCTAAGATGCCCTTCCGTGGCTCAAATTGGCAAAATAACCTCTTCTTTTGCCATATAGCAGTCAATGTGATAAAACAAAAACTGGTTGGCAATGATGATCTTTGAAGATGAAACTAGAGGTGGCAGCCCCAAGCTTGAATATATTACAATTTTATTTTCACAATGCCATCAAAAGGTCATTATAAAATCATAAAAGATTCAACATACCTTCTTTCGTATTACATGACATTTTCAACTTGTTTCAACAAAACATGGGATTTTAGCCGTTGCAACTTTTGTTTCATAATTATGCACTTATCAATGCTAAATTTGACTTGACTTTTATCACACCATATGCTGACTTTTGCTTTCTACGTGCATGAGCTATTTTAAGCTACAAGTTAGCCAGCCACTGGAAACATTCATATTTGTTTTTCTTTTTGAAGGATAAACAGGAACCATTAATATTGTTGACATTGGAGTTATCCATTATTTGATTGTTGAAAGCCAACAGTTGAAACTAACCATTTTTCTGAGTGTTCACAATATATGCAGCGCCTGCCGCTAACAGCCACCCATCTTAGCATGTCTCGAGTGAGATGGGTGGCTGTCAGCGGCCAATGCCCCACTTTTTCCGAAAGTTGGAAATTCAATATTAACTAGCCATGTGATATGAGTTACTAGCGGTTATACGTTAATTTCTATTGAATGGGCTCAGGTCTATTTAAACTTAAGCTATATTCTCATTCAAAAGGTTAAATCTCAAGCCATCTCTTCCTTTGTCTGGTCCTCTCTTGTTTATGAGAAATATTAGACAAATATTATACGTTGGACGGATTCTAATTCAATAGGTTTTCTGGTTCTCTCAAGTGTAACCACCGATGTCCTGTGTCAAGCTTGAATCCCTCCCCCACATGGGGCGACTGTTGTTTTAGTAGGGGTCTGCCTAAGCCCAGCTTGCCTTTTAAAAAAAAAGCAAGCACTAAGACATCTGTGGATTAACGACGGTCGTAATCTGTCGCTGCATAGTTTAGCGATGGACTAACGGCACATTAGCGACAGATAACTTTTATCACAATTTTTTAGTCACTAATTAACGATGAAACATATCTGTCGCTACTTTCGTCACTAATTTGCGATGGATTAGCGAATGCCATGATCCATCGTGAGGTCGTCGCTAATCCGCAGAGATTTAGTTTTGAGACAGATACACAACCATCACTATTGTAGCGACGGATTACAATCCATTTCAAAACATTGACCGATTCAATTTTGCATCGGATAAATATCCATCCCTAATTCGTCGTTAAATTGGAAGCCGATACTAATTAGCGATGGATATTATTCATCGTTAATCTATCACAAAAAATTAAAAAAAATTGTTTGAAATATAAATGTTGAGAAAAATTTTCTCGTTATACAATTTATATATCATGTATATAAAAAACAAAGTACACATACAAAATATAAATATAAATACAAAGCAGCTGAAACAAATTTAACACAAGATACAAGGTGAAAAAATTTATCGATCCACTATAATCCTCGTCAAGTTCTAATTATTTACAAGTGAACATATATAAAGATTTTTTTTTGAAACAACAAGAAGGTGCAACAAATGCAACACATGAATCTAATCATCGCCAAAATTTTGAGCATCATCCTCTTCATTGTCTCGATCTGCCGTTTCATCCATGCCTCCATCAGCTCCTCTACGCTGATTATCTCCAGCATCCTACAAGAGCACCGAAAGGTTAGTATTGATAAACAAAATATAATGAAATACATTATATGCAATGCACCTAATCTAAGGCAATCAAAGTAACATGAATGAATTACACATAGACTAGCTAGCAATAAAGTGAAAGACATTAACTGAATTCAGATATGTGTTCTAAGGTTGACAAAAAAAAATTCATAGTGATTCAATCTTGCAGATATGTATTCTAAGGTTGTCAAAAAAATATCATAGTGATTCAAGCATGCATATATGTGTTTTAAGTCTGTCAAATAAATGTGTTCAGTATCACAATCATGCATATATGTGTTATAAGACAGTAAAAAAAAATCATAGTGATTCAATCATGCAGATATGTGTTTTAAGGTTGTTAAAAAACTTTCAGTGATTTAATAATGCATATATGTGTTATAAGGCAGTCAAACAATTTCATAGTGATGAAATCATGCTTATATATGTGTTCTAAGGTTGTCAAAAAACTTTCATAGTGATTCAATAATGCATATATGTGTTATAAGGGAGTCAAACAATTTCATAGTGATGAAATCATGCTTATATATGTGTTTTAAGGTTGTCAAAAAACTTTTATAGTGATGAAATTATGCTTATATATGTATTTTGAGGTTGTCAAAAAACTTTTATAGTGATTTAATTATACATATATGTGTTACAAGGCAGTCAAAAAACTTTCATAGTGACAAAATCATGCTTATATGTGTTATAATGTTGTAAAAAAAAATTCATAGTGATTCAATCATGTATATATGTGTTATAAGGCAGTCAAAAACTTTCATAGAGATGAAATCATGCTTATATGTGTTCTAATGTTGTCAAAAAACTCTCATAGTGATTTAATCATGCATATATGTGTTCTAAGGTTGTCAAAAAACTTTCATAGTGATTCAAGCATGCATATATGTGTTCTAAGGCAGTCAAAAAACTTTTATAATGATGAAATCATGCTAATATGTGTTCTAAGGTTGTCAAAAACTTTCATAGTGATTCAATCATGCATATATGTGTTATAAGGCAGTAAAAAAAAATTTATAGTGATGAAATCATGCTCATATGTAATGAAATCATGCATATACTAGCTTGAAATCTAACGACATGAAACAAATGACATGAAACTTTCATACCTGACAGGCACCTGTAGATGAAGTTTCTCTGTCCTAAAAAAAGTTGCACAACTTATTATGAACAACGTCAGAAATTGCTTCATGTAAATAGTCACGCATTGTGTCCTTAACAAGCTAGCGGACATCATCCCAAGAATTAGCAGGGTCAATCAGACATTGGGAGTTGATGCTGGCGAGAGAACTCTGAGAGCTTTGGCTGGAGGAGGCAACGACTGGTTTGAAGTTCATATTACTCCCAATCCCGAACACATGACCCTTTTTTGGTTCACCAGTTGCAATCACCCATGTTGTAGGATCAAAAGGCGGATGCTGAGTGGAGTCATCGCCATATCGCTCTACCATATGCTGCTCGTATGACTCTTACAAAGTAATGATTACAGTATGGATTAATAATTAAGAATTACAATGTTCATGGTAACTTGACTATTATAATATTTATTAATATAATAAATACATATCATTGTCGCTCTCGCCTTCTCTGATATGAACTCTCTCGTGCTCTTACGTTTATGTGTTTCAACAAACACATCCTTGTAAGGCACAATGCCTCCTTTTACTGCTTCCTGCGAGGTTAAATAATAAAAAAATTAATTAAAAAGTATGCGACAATACTTATAAATTTAACTATATATATATATATATATATATATATATATATTGATGAGTTACTATTTTCTTCTAGTGGCTCCTAAAAGCCTAGATTCACCTATAGGTAGATGGGCATCAGGCATCTTTGCTTGGTTTTGTGCCGCCTTTGATGAGCGGTTTTGAAATTCATGGCCCTCCCACTTGTCGCACATTACATCCTAATAATCTGACCTAATAGTAGGAGGGTCATGGTCCTTCCACTGCAATGGATCATCTATCCCACCAGATGCTTTTATTGCTGCAGTCTTCATATTGTGCAACATGTCTGCAAATCGACTGACAGTCACCTTCTGCCATACCCACCTCGCGTCTTGCTCCTCCTTCGCAGTCGCAAAGCGATTCAAAGCCTACAAATAATTTCAGAAAGTTAGTACACCTGACTATAATAAAAAATTAAATATAAAACACATTAGCTATGATAAACGATTATATACCATGAATGAGGACCACAATCTTCCAAACACCTTCTTCGGGTACTCTTTTCATTGAGCGATCGGTACTGGAAGATGTTGAACTAGTGACTGCCTAATTTTTCATATTACTTCTTTTGGCTCGAACTTCGCGCTGCACATGAATTGGTACACATTAACTACCGATATACACTATTTATAAGATAAGTATTGGATAAGTGAAAATGAAATACTTATGGTCGATTATCGATATACACTAATTGAATGAGTCATCAAGTGTCAGACTAAGAAGACCCTGCATCTGGCGTTGTTTCGTGATATGTATGAATAGCTGGTGTAGGTGGGTCATGTGCACGCGAAACATCATCTATAGAAAAATGAGTTAGAAATTCACACAATGCACATTTAAACTAATCAAGTATACAATTAGTTAAATGATATACCTATCGAAGCAGCCCGTGAAGATGAAGACTGAGATTGGCTACCACTGGGTGATCGACCACTCTGACCTCCACGAACCATATTCTAACAAATAAAAATTTTATTTAGATTAGTTACACAACTCTATATCTTTATAGATATATAATCAAATCATAAATAACTTCATGTAAGCATTCATACAGTCACATCAAATATTGCAATACATTCAAATCATTCATATCAAACATTGTAATACTTTCAAACATAAGAGCATATGAGAAAGTGATGTGGTATGTATTACAAGATATATTTCACTAGCTCGAGTATGTTTCCTCATCACTTGTTTGACTTTCATATTGTTCTTCTTCCTCCTCCTTCTCTTTGTCTTCTTCTTCATTGGGTGCTCATCCACTTAGTATATCATTTGGATCACATTCTTTCATATGTGTGTCATTGGACAATAAAGATATAACATGCATACCATATGTGACATCGTGACTATAAGAGAAGTCATACATATCATCTGATTGATAGTAATCACCCTCATCAGCAATCTTGTCTTCCTGTATTTGATCATACTCGGGGCATAGTTTAGACTTCACCTTGCAAACTGCCCACCATTCATTTCTATATGACTTCCTTGCATTCAGATGTGAAGTATAGTAAACTTGTTGAGCTTGCGAGGCTAATATGAATGGTTCATATGTTCCAAACCTTGATTTATGATTCACCTCTACAATGCCTGAGGCTTTGTCGACTCTTGTTGCTCTATGATCAAACCAATGACACTTGAATGAAGTTACCCTATTATTTATGCCTAAGTAAGTCAACTCCATTATTTCTTCTATAACACTATAGTAGTCATGTTCATTTTCACCGTAGCTATTACCCTTGACACATACGTCACTATTTATCATTGACTTGTTTACATCGTAGTCTTTTATATGAAATCGATAACCATTTACGATGTACCCGTTGTAATATTACACAACTTTGGTTAGACTATTTTGCAAATTACATATTCCTTGGTCCTTAACATTACCATGGCGGACCTACAAGCATAAACAATGACTATGATCATGACCAATTAAGTAACTTATTGTTGTTTACACGAAAAGAATGTATGTCATCATCCTTATCAACTTTTTCAACCATGCCACAAACTTATTTTCACGTTTTCTATACTTATGAATCAGTGAGATGCGAAAGTTCTCTTCGCAACTCCATATCAAATTGTCTGCACTTAACAAATATTTATATTACCGAACCATGTACGCATGTATAGAACTTAGTGTTATATATTAAGTATACTTACTCGATGTAGGGGTCGATCGCTGAATAATTAAAAAAGGATATAGATTTGTGTTGCGTCTTGCTCTTGATCTTCCAAGAGTCTTGACTGGCAACTGCCAAAGGCATGCCCAAGTAGTTGAAATATCGATAGTTTGTCAGCTACAATAAATTGTTCTCCATCATCATTACGAGGTGGGCAAGTGTAACATGTTGGAATGTGAGGTTCAAAGTACATAGATGAGAAATTTGAAATCTCTTCTAAAGTGTATGCCTTACAAATAGAACCCTCCACTCTTGCTTTATTCTAAACCATTTTTTTGAGGTTAAACATGCATCTGTCAACAATATACATTTCGTAATACAATAAATTCTCAATAGCATTGAAGAAAAAAATATATACCTTTCAAATGGGTACATCCACCGATATTGAACAGGACCACCAACCCTAAGTTCATATAGCAAATGTATGATCACATGTTTCATCACATTGAAAAAAACTAGCAGAAATATCTTCTCTAGTTGACAAATAGTAGTGACGACAGAATCCTCGAGATTCTTTATCTCAGTTAGTATAAATTCCGATGCGCATAATGTTCTAAAAAATCTACTCAACTCGGATAATACCCCCCATATATGTTTGTCTAACATATCATGGAATGCTAGGGGAATCAACCGTTGCATAATGACATGACAATCATGGCTCTTCAACCTATATAATTGTCCATCATCTATCTTCACAGCTTGAGCAATGTTAGAGACGTATCCATCTGGAAATCTCAATTGTCTCAACCATTGACATACCTGCTTTGCTTGATCTGGTCCAAGCACGTACCTTGCCTTTGGTTTCAATACTTTGCCATTGTACTCTTTGAGTTCTAATTTTGATTTTTAGATATTACTTTTAAATCCATACGGGCTTTCGAATTATCCTTCATTTTCACTTTGACATTCATTACCGTATTGAACACATTATCAAACATTTTTTTCTTCATATGCATCACATCCAAATTATGTCGTATCAATAAGGTCGGCCAATATGGTTGTTTCTAAAATATAGATTTCTTTGTCCAATTGTGATCCTTCCCAAATCCAAGGAAGGTGTTATCATTGCAAAATTTTACTTTTGCAAGTCAAACTGGCATTTGAAAATAACTCACCTTCGTTTTAAAATGCAAGATAATTCTGAAGAATGAGACTCGCCTGTCAGTATGAGGTTCAACCGTTCCTGGCACCTTTACCAGGGTAATTGAACCAATGATCAATCTGGTGCTTTGCTTTGCTCAACTTGTCGAAATCAGTGTTCTATTCCCTAAATGCACAAAGAATTAGGCATGTGCTATGAACTTTGAAAAAAATTGACTGAAAATCATGATGTATGCTTCAGAGATTTGAAATACTAAGAAGATTCTTGGAAAAGATGACCCTTTAAAAATTGTGAATTGCATTTGGAAAAGTTTTCTGAAGAAAAGGGAAATTGATTTCTGAGGGATTTGATTTCTGAGAAAACTCAAAATAACTTAGAGAAAGTTGATTTCTCTGAATTTGAACTTTAGAATTGAGAATGTAACTTGGAAAATTGATTTTTGAGCTTTGAAAAGAATTTGGAAATCCTTTGAAGAACCAAGGGTTTTTTAGAAAGTCAATTTCTGAGGACAATCTAGCAATTTTGAGGAAAATCAGTTTCTTTGAAATGGAATTGGAAAATAAGTCAAAAGAAGGAGCGTGTAGCCCTGTGAAACTTTTATTTTCATGATGCAATCTACACTTAGATGAATGAATGCAATTTTGAAGAAAACATTTTTTGAAGAACTTTTGAGAAAATTGTTTGAAAAATGAAGTTTATGTGCCTTATAGAACTTTAATGAAGTAAATTCGTCTCATAACCCTGACTATGGCCACAAATATGGATTGAATATATCTCATTTAATTCTAAAAAGAGAAAAATATTTATAAAAGATTGAAATATGCAATAGTCTTTTAAGATAACCTAAGAGTGTAGACTGATTGTGGCTTAAAAGAAGATGCTAAATCTGGATTTTGTTCGTATTTTGACTATGGCCATAAATATGAACTCAATCGAGTTTACCAACTCCCTAGAAGGTAGTGCATGTGTCATTCGGGTAGACCATTGTGAGTTTGAATATGTATGAATCATCGTCCATCACACATTAAAATTATTGAAGAATAAAACTATATGCAATGCAATCCTATTCTAAACAGGAAAAGTAAATTCTTATTCCAAATTTATAATTATAATTTGCATAAAAGGAAAATAAAATAAAATAGAATACACTCTTGAATGTATCTACAAAACTAGAAAACTTGTTAGTGAAAATATGTTAGCTTTTCTAGATTTATCCAGTAATATTTGGAAATTACTGAATTTATCCAGATATAAGTCTTTTTCAATGTTTTCCTAAGATAAACATAATAAAAAATGATATAAAAATGAAGAAATAATAAAAATAAACAACTTTGAAATTCGGAATTTAGGGGAAAATGACAAAAATCCCCCTAAAAATAAGACTATGGCCTTAAAATTAAAATTTTGGATTTAGGGTTCAAAAAGATTCAAATCAAGACCAAACTGGATATGTAGCATCTCAACATGCTTATAAACATAAAAAACCCTAAAAAGTATAAACTTTTTACAAAAAAATCAAAATATCATAAAATCATGATTTTCGCCAGTGTTTCGCTCAAACCGGGACTCCGCAGGAACCCTATTTTTGTAATTTAATCAAACCAAGCCTCAAACGAATTTCAAAATTAATAAAAATTAACACATGCACTTATAATAACCTTAAAAGTTAACTAAAATAAAAAAAATCTATTTTTGGCATTACTTTAATAGGAAAATTGAATAAAACCCTAAAATATGCAATTTTGCCCATGGGCGCATACCTATCACAGTATCAGACCTTAATTAGGTATCAAATCACCATGGAAATTCATAAAAATTTATAAAGAGATACTAGATAAAAAAACAAAGATTTCCCTTTTTACAGATCTGAAAAATCATTTTCGGTTAGGGAGATATTGTTCTGACAATATACGATCAATTATAATGAATATATAAGGAGTTGAAATACGTGCATCCGGTTTCTGGTATAGATAAATATAGCAAATCACATTAAAAATTTATGAAATTTTAGTAGTAAACATCAGACACACATAGAAAGATTTTTTATTTTACAGATCATCAATTAGATCTCCGGTTAGGGAGATATAATCGACACAAGTCGACCTAGGGTTTAAACGAGATATAACAAGTTCTGAGAAACCGATTCTACCTTCTGGCAGAGAAAAAATAGTAAACAGATGTAGAAAAATAAAGAAAAAATACAGTAAATACTAGACATTAATATGAAACTACTTCAAATTACGGATTATAAATCAAATTTTGGATGACAGAAATATTATACCTGCAAGTTGCTCTTGAATCTCAATGGCGATTTCATGGTTTAAAAAATAAGATTCGGTTTTCTATTTTTTTGATAAGGTTCCCGGACCCAAAACAATCTGATTTTTTTACAGGGAGTCACTGACAAATTCTTAAACCAACCTTAAAAAAAATAGATTTTTCCAAAGAATATTTACCCATGAAATAATATGATTTTTACAGCTCCAAGATCGAAACACATGGATATTCAATAAAACACTAAAAACCCTGATTTAAACATGAAAAACAATGAAAAAAATAAAGAAATAACACAACAAAATTGGGTTTGATGCTGGAATCAATAAAATAACCATTAACATGATACAAAAATAAAAAAAATTCAGGGAACACAGAGTTGGATTTGATTTTCCCTTTGAAAAGAGAGATTCAACCCATTTAACAGGTGAATCTCATCTTTTGTTGGGCAAAAACACACAAAAAACCTATTCTAAACCATTCTAACGGATCAAAAATGAAAAACAAACCATGGAACAACATTAGATCATGTTATTGATTTCGTTTTAGGGTTCTTGAAGGTAGATCATGCATAAAACCCACAAACAAGGGGGCACCAACGGTGGGATTCATGGCAAAAGCATAAAAAAATAATAAAAACACGAAATCCATGGTGAAATCTTACCTTGGATGGCTGCAGCTGCAAGGGAGGAAGGAAGGCCGACTGGGAGGAGAGAAAAGCTCCAAGAATTAGAAAAGAAAAGAATAGGGGTCAACCCCCCCTTGGTCTCCTTATATAGAAAATTTTAAGCCCTAATTAGGAGAAATTCTAATTGTTCTAGGATTCTCTTAATTAAAAGAGATAGGTCAAAGAGGGAGGGACAATTTTTTGGGAATTTCCTAAACTAACCCTAGCCTTAACTACTTAATCTAACTCCTAATTAAACCCTAAAAAGTCCAAATATGGTGCCACCTAGCGTGGGCCCACATTGGGTTTTTAAAACTTTAATTTAAAAACCTTAAAAACAAGAGTGAAAAAAAACCCAAAGTAAAATGGATTTTAAAATCTATTTAGACTCTTGTAAACCCCTAACCGAACTAGGACACTGACTACCTCTAATCTAACCCCGATTTCTTCAAATGTGGTGCGACCCAGAGTGGGCCTCGTTTGAGATTTCAAAACTTGAGAATGAGGGATTTTCAAAAGAGATTTAAAAGTAGAATTGACATTGAAAGTTTTGAAATGACACAGAGTCATGACTGGATCAGAACTCCTCCAGATATGGTGTCAACTGAGTGGGCCCTGTAAACACCCCAAATTTTCCTCATCCATGCTCTGACAACCCTCCTCGTGCAGTGCTAACCCTGTTAGGTAAGTGTAGGAGTCAAACTCCGAGTCTGTTTTAGAAAAATACCATTTTACCAACTTTTATTAGGAAAATTACCATTTTATCCCTAGGTCATCCCAGACCCCAGTCAGTCGGAGTCAACCAAGCTCATTGGTTAGTTCAAAACAGTTAGAATATCAGTCGTTTCAAGCTCACCTAAGCTCACAGTGAGAAGGCCATTTTCATTTCTGACCATTCCTGCCAAAATGGGATCATTTCTTCAGAAATGAGCTCATTTCTCATTTAAATCCAAGCCAATTGTCTTCGAGTCAGCCATTCACAGTCAGTCATATTCCCCAAAGTCTAGCTTGAGCTTACCAGGAGTTCAAGTGCTCCAGTTTCAGTTCAAAACTATTTCCAAGTGTCTAGGAGTCTATTTTAGCCCGTTTATGATCTTTCAACTGAAATTGAGCTGAGTTTAGTCAGTTGAGCTAGTGCTCGAGCTTTTATTTTAGTTCATGTCAGTATTACTAACCTTTGTTGTAGCTCAAACCCAACTCAGATTCGTGACCATTCCGTACCATTTCTCTAAAAATGGCAACTTTTCTTGAAAATTTAGTCGGAAAGGTGAGTTGAGTCAGTGTCTGGTCAGTTTATTTGAGTTTTGAAACTCTAAAACCCAGCTCAAACCCTAATTTTCAGTGTCACCCTAGCTTAGTAGGGCCTGAAAACCATTTCTTGAACCATTTCGCAAATTTTTTCAATTTCAACACCTTTTGAACTGGTACAACTGCCAATCGGGGTCTAACATCCAAAATTCTTCATTCAGGGTTTGCATTTCGCATAGCATTTCATGTCATTTCTCATCATTTCATATCATTTCTCAGCATTTCATAGCATTTCATCATATTTCATTTCATTTTCGAGGTCCAGAATTCCAATTTCATAAATTTCAATCCAAATTGAGTTTTAAAGGTTTTCAGAAATTAATTTCAAACCCTAGGTTTTCAAAATTGACATTTTTACCCCCGAGATTCTAAATTTGGAAATATTTTCCTAAGAAAAACAATTTGGATTTCTTTCAAACTTAAATTTTCAAATTCTACACTGGATTTGCTTCACAACGGGGTATTAAACTTCAAATTCCGAGCTCGTTTCAAAAACTGCCAAAAATAACTCGTTTCGTCTAGAAATTTTCTGAAAAGACTATTTTACCCTTTTAATCGTTAAAATGAATTTCAAAAGTAGAATTTGGACCTGCTCTGAGATGGCCCATCCATTTTAATTTGTTTTTTTAATATATATATATAAAAAAATAGGAAAAGTTTATTTTAAATTTTTATTATTTTATTTTTATTTAGTCTTTTTACCTAAGGTGGGACCCAGAAGGGGGGTCGACCAGCAGCCCTCTCCCTTTCCTCTTTCTTTCCTTTTTTCTTCCCCCTTTTCCTTCCTTCCTTTTCTTTTTCTTTTTTTTTCCCTTTCTTCTTCTTTTTTCTTTTCTTTTTCTTTCTTCTTTTTCTTCCTCTTTCTTCCTTCTTTCCCTTCTCCAGCCCCACTCACGTAGAGCTTCCTCTCTCCCTTCTCTTCTTCCTCTTTCCTTTTCTTTCTTCCTTTCTTTCCTTTTCCCTTCTTCCTTTTCTTTCCTTTTCCCTTCTTCCTTCTCTTCCTTTCCTTATTTCTCCATCCATTCACGTAAAACCTTGGCTCTCCCTCTCATTCCTCTCACATTAAAACCTAAAAAACTTAGGAAAAAGAGCTATCTTCCCTAAGTCCAACACCCAAAAAAAAAAAAGAAAGGTTGGTCTTGCACAGCTGCCCCATCCATCTCTCACGCCTCTCTCTCTCTCCCACTCACATTGACATCTCTCTCTCCCTTAACCTCTCTTTACCTCTCTCTTGTTCAGCACCCTACTTCCTCTCCCCAACTTTTGGTTGCAGCAGCCACTTCCATAGCAGCACAGCAGCCTCCAGCAAGGTCTTTCCATCCAGCCTTCACCAGCTTCAAGACCTCCAACAGCAACCACCTAGTGGTTTCATCCACTTTAACTCCGTTGCAGCCGATCTCCAGCCCACACAAGTGACGTCCAGCCTTCTTCATTGTTCCAACCACAACCAAGCAGCCATTGCCGCCACTTTATCCAACTGGTGTTACCCCTTTGGATCCAGCCACCCCATCGATCTCTCCTTCTTCCTTTGGTTCCAGCCGGTCTATCATCCTCAACAACACCATAACCAGCCATCTCCAAGTAGCAGACGCACAACAACCTTGTAGCAACCTCCTTGCACAGAACCTCCAGCAAGCTCCACTGCTCCAACATAGCAGCACACCAAGGTAGAATTTCCCTTGGCTCATTTTAGATATTCCCTGTTAGTTTAGGTTTTTTTCTTTCTTGTTAATTGATCCCATGCAATTTTTTTTCCTTGCCACCCCTTGATATGAGCATCCCAAGCCTTATTCTCACAAGGGAGACATGCGACTCTTTCAAAATCAGATCCAAGGGGATACCTAGGTCTCTTCCATGGTCGCAAAAAAAAAAAAGTAGAACAACACATATTTTATGTGTATGGGCTAAATAAGTGATGAGGTCATTCCGTTTGATGGATCGAACCTCTCACTTTGAGAGTCAAAAGCAAAAAAAAAAGTGGATCATGCCTCCTTGGATTTTTTTGTTTATTATTTTATTTGACATATAGGTTCCATATTTTAAACATCATTTTTTTTATCTTGCTTTATCAACTTATATCTATTTCATTTACCTAATTTCATTAAAGTTATGATGTTAATTTGTAGGTTTTGATTTTAGACGTTTAGTCCCATCGTTATTGTATGTGTGAATCTTTACTCATAAATATCAAAATCTTTAGGTTAATTAGGTTTATTTATTATTGTTTACTTGCCAAAAATTCAAATTAGTTCGGGTTTCTGAACTTTATTAAATAAATCGTAGGTTGCGTCGGGTTTTGAACCTTCCCGAAATTTCAATTTTTGTTTTAGCAGACAAGAGCCTATGAGATATCCTAGATGGACGATCCAAATCTTTCCCTAAAAATTACAGTAGATTCACGGTGGAATCTACTAATTGTCTAAAAATTTTAGATCTTTATAAACAGATTTGACCTCTGTTAAAAATCGATTTTCCCAGACCCCTTGGGAAACCTCGATTTTTCCTTGTCAGGGTATAGACCAACCCTAATGTGATGTGTCCACTTAATCCATAGCTTGTTTGTCAAAACTTTCAACATGAAAGTTGTTTCTAACCATTTAAATATAATTTCCCAAAAATTGGAAATTTTTGGGTTTGTCCAAGTATTTTTCCCAAAATTATCTTTTCTATCTGACAGATTCCAATATCCAAAAATTCCAGAGATCCAAGTATCTAATAACAGTGTGATCATTTCCAAACCGTAACTCCAATCCCAATTCTGTAAAATATGAAATTTACCTCTGTTTGTCAGGGACATTTTACCATAATTCCAGCAATTTTCCCATTTGTTTGCTATTTTTCCCATATTTTCTCCCGAAACCTGTTTGTTTACCCTAAATCATAGAGTCGTCGGATTCTGATCCAACTTGCCGGAGTTGTACAGCTCCGACCATAGGTCAAAAACAAAATATGTAAAAGGAAAAAATATTTTCCTAACTGTTCTCTGTCACCCCATAAATTTTGGGATTTTTTTCTGGAAGTTTCATATCCGAAATCCCTTTTAGAATCAGCATTTTAGGCAAAATATTGATTTTTTAGGATTTTTAGCTATTTTCCATATTTAAAAATACCAAAAAAAATATATTTTCAGATTCTATTCTATTTCTAGGGTTAGTCTAGGTGTCCATGCCAAATTTGGCTCAATTCCAAGTTCATTTTCTTTGTATGTCAATTTATTTTAAAATTCAGAGGCGAAAATCGAGTCAAATTTGATATTTTGTGGTATTTTCGCCATTTTAGGGTTTTATTTATATAAATAAGCATGACATGTCATATTAGAGTTAATTTTAATCTCATTTGCATTTCAATTTCTCACTTTTGCAAAATTTATTTCAGAAAACCCTGGTTTCAAGGCCATAGTCTTGTTATCTGGGGCATTTTGGTCATTTTGACCTAAATTTCGAAATTTCAAACTTCAATTTTCTAATTTTTTATGCATATAATCATATTTTATCATATTATTTTTTATTTATTTCATTTGATTTTCAAATTTCCAAAATTTATAAAAATTCTTTCACAAAAATCCTGATTTCAAGGTCAAGGGTATTTTCATCATTTTCACCCCAATTTCGAATTTCCAAGTTTATTTTCGAATTTTATTACTTATTTCTCATGTTTATATCAAAGGGGGTATGAATTTGGGTTTATATCTGAACAATATCTGATAATTTTTAATATTTTTGGATAAATTCAGAAAAACCTACATTTCTGTGCAAACATTATTTTCTAGTTTTGCAGGGACATTCAAGAAGAAGACTTAGCCTTTATTCTTTTATTTTTATTCAATGTAAAGATGTAATAAATTTGAATAATAATTTATATTTCTGCTTAGAATAGGACTGCATTGCATATAGTTTAATTTCTGCAAATTCTGGTATCTGATGCATCATTCATGCACATTTTTCCAAAATTCACTATGGTTGACACGAATGACACGCGCACAAGCTCTTATGGAGTTTATAAACTCGGTGGAATTCATATTTATGGCCATAGTCAGAATACGAAGAAAACCAAGATTTATGATCTTCGTATTAGCCACATTCAGCCTACACTCTTAGGCTAACTTCAAAAATGCACTACATTTTTCAAAAACTCAAAAGGATTTCTCAATTCCTCTATGAAATTCTCTTTCAAATTCATTCATATCATTCAAATTGCATTATTTTCAAATTCATTCTCCAATTTCAATTTTAGATAAATCGATTTTCTCAAGAATTTCCAAGTCTTTTTCAGGATTTGATTTTCTCAGAATTCTGAGTTTTCAAATGAGATTTTAAAGTATTTTCCAAGTTCAAATTATGATTTTCCAAGATTTCACATTCTCAATTCTAAGTTTCAAATCCCAAAGTCGATTTTCTCAAAGATTTGATTTTCCTGAGAATCCATTTTCCATTTCAAAAATCATTTTCCAATGAACTTCTTGATTTTCTCAGAATTCTCAAATCAATTTCCTCAGAAAAGCAATCCAAATCTCCAAATCGATTTTCCCAAAGTCCAAGTTTTCCTGAAAATTCATTTTCCAATTCAATTTCTGATTTCCAATGAAATTCAATGATTTTCCCAAGAATTCAATTTTCAAGTACTTTTTCAATCATTTTTAAGGACATCTTCAAGTTTCCAAAGCAAACAGCATATTTCTCAAATTTGCATTATTTTCAAAATTTCATAGCACAAGCCTGATTCTCTGTGCATTCTAGGAAAATAGAGCATGATTTAGATAATTTAACTTAGTCAAAGCGCACATTTGATCCTTGGTTTAATTACTCCTGTTAAAGGCGCTTGGAACGGTTGAACCTTGTACCGAAAGGTGGACCCTATTCCACAAAGTTTTCTCGCAAATTTTCAAAACGGAGGCGAGTAATTTTCAAAACCATATTTCAAAACTTTGGTCGAGTTTGATTCGCGGAATCGTTCTCTCACTCTCGTAGAGGGAGGGGGAAAAATTTTGCGATGATAGCAGGTTTGGCGACCGTGATGGGACCTATCTTCGTCTGATCAATTATGTGGTTTGACTTAGTTCAATTATCAAAATCGTGCCCTATGAACTGTCAACTTTTAATTTCTGATATCATGTGAGCCTAGGAGCCTAGACTTGAACCCAACTGACATGGATTGCATGTAGACTAGGCATGGTTTGGTAGGACCATATTGAAGAGAATTATTCATGCTCACTTAGAATTAGGTCTGAAATACAACACTCCTTAATCTAGGATTTGTGTGAAAACAATGTTTGCTTCCTCAAAATTTTCAAAATCTCTATCTCTTTAGGTTTAGAGCCCTCTATTTGCCTGCATGTGATCATATCTTAAAAACCATCCCACCTATGTCTACCCGGTCTTCACGTTGTTGGGCTCTCTTCCAGAACCATAGTTCGGGACAGAGCCTCACAACTGGGCCACTTATTTGGGCTGACACCCCCCTGCCACGTACCAAGGGACATAGTCCAACGATATCGGTAGGCGCTCAAGGATGTTGGGAAAACAGAAGCCTAGAACTGGAGATAAATTTTTATGCCATGTACGTCGAACCTCGGCTTGAGTATATCAGCATAGCATGGTTGGACACAGATAATCTGAATTTAGAGTCAGGATTAGGGTCCTACAGCTATTTCAAAATTGATGCATTTAGAGTTAGCTTCTTAAGGAGTGCTGAATGTGCATATTTGTTTGTGCATGATATGATTGAATGCATTCTTCTTTTATTTCTTATTTCCCTTTTATTTACCTTTTACATCATTTTCCAAATTTCATCTATTTTTTTTAATAATTTTATCAAAACCTGGACGATTTTCAAAACCTCATATTTTTCCTCAAAAGTCCAGGCGATTTTCCTTTTCCTAGCTTTCCTCTGGATCTCGAACTTTCAACCTTATTTTGATCCTGCCTGCAATTTTTCAAATGTTCAAATCTTGTCAAACTTCTTTTCTTCATATATGTCTTCCAAATTCTATTCAGAAATTTTGTCTCTTTCTAAGTCCTTAGACATCTCCTTCATCATTTTTATTTCTCCCAAAAATCCTTCAGTCTAAACCATTCCTTTATTTTGCAGAAAGCATTGGCATTTTACCACAGTTCAAACAAAATCGGGAAAGAGAACAGTACCAAGCAGTGTCAAAGAGATGAGTTCTCTGAGGCCAGTCAAGAAGCAGGACCAGACAAGTGAAGATGACATTGATCCAGTCATGTACAAGATGTTTTAAAAGATGATGACAAAGATGCTATTGGAGCTACCCGAGTCAAACACTAGAAAGGAGCCAACCAAGCGGAATGATCAACCTCTTCAGTCCAGTCCCCAGCATAAAGGGAAAGAGCAGGGAAAACAAAAACACAAAGACTGGAGCACTGATCGAAAGTTCACCCCTCTGGATCAGAAGCTCGAGACTGTTTTAGAAAATCTGCTCGCAAAAGGCATGGTTCATTTACCAAAAGTCGTTGATCCCCCAACAATCATGGGTAGATTCAAAGAACAATTTTGCAAGTTTCACCGTGCAATAGAACACAATATAGAAAATTGTTTCGTCCTCAAGAATATCGTCCACGATCACATTGATAAGGATATTCTGGGAAAAAGCAAAACAACAAACCAACCGGCTATCCTGATCAAATCCCTTTAATCCTGCTCCCGACAGAAAGTAAGCAGTCAAAAGAAGCCAAAGTATGAAGGTTGGGGTTATGACCGCAAGCTCACTCATCTAGATCAGCCCCTCGAAGAGGTTCTTGAATACATGCTGAGCAAAGGAATGGTTAAACTTCCAAGAATTGCTAATCCTCCGGTCGCCCTAGGAAAATGGAAAGATCGCTTCTACAAATTCCACCGAGCTACAGGGCATGATACTGAGCAATGCTTAGTCTTCAAAAATATCGTTCAAGACTGTGTTGACAAGAATCTCCTCGTTAAAGAGGAAGACCAGTCGGCTGTTCTGACCGAGCCTTTCCCTGATCATTCATGAAGATGACAAATGCCAATGCTTTCTCATTTCCATCATTTCTGCTTTTTGTTTCTCTGAATAAATGTAGTCTTCAGTTGCTTTCTTTAAATTTGTCATCCTTCCTCCAAAACATCAATAAAATCATCAGTTTTCCTTATATTTGGAGGTCATTTTCTTCATATTCTGAACTCTCATGCAATATGCCCTTTGTGATGAATGCTTTTCCCTGAAAAAATTCTTCTTGCCTTCCTTCTCAGATAATCACCCAAGTTCGCAGAGAACCTCATTACCAATTACGCATTACTTTGTTATATTCCTTCAAAAATATATTTTTCTTCATGGTTGACGACCTCGCCTAGGTAACAAGGTATATCTCGGTTGTTTATTTCCTCTCATGGAATAACAACGCAGTTGTTGCAATCCCAACAATAATCCCATCCCTGGTAAAGGGATATCCTTCAAATTGTCAACCCAATTTCAAATCTTCATCCATTATTTTTCTTCTATTCTCCAAGTCATTGCCTTCAAGAATTTTCCCTCATTCTAATCATCTCATTTGTCTTACAGAGAGTTTCGGCATCGTGGAATGGTTCAGACCAGATCCGGGAAGAAAACAGTGTCACTTCAGCACCCTAACAGTAGCAGCGAGCAAGAGATGGATTCTCCACAATCTGCTAGGAACCAAAGTCAATAAGCCAATGATGATGTCGATCTCCAGATGTATGCCATGTTTCAAAAGATGATGTCAGAGCAAACAGGGGCCAGTTCCGACAAAATTCCTACCAAGAAAAAGATCAAGGGCCGAACATTGAAGAAACAACTGAAAATATCCAAGAAGCGTATCCAACATGAGGATACATCTGATGAAGCAAAATTAAGAGGTGGCACCGATGAAGAGTGTGAGGCTCAGCAAGCTTTTCAGAAGATGACACAGGAGTAGGGGTCAGCCAATAAGCTAAAAGATGAGTCTGCTAATAACTCTGACCAGTCGCAACTCAAAGACATAGTCAAAGTGGTTAAGGATCTGCAAGCCTGCGACAAGGGCAAAAGGATTTTCACAAGCAAAGATTTCTATGATGGTTTAGATGGGGATGATAGCCTAGAAGATTTCCCCCATAAATTTGTCAAATTTGATGGGACTAGCGATCCCAAGGCTCACCTGGCTATGTTCTTTGCGGAGTGCAATCGATTCAAGAGAGACAATCGTGCTTTGTTCAGATGTTTTTCTCACAGTCTGGAGGGCACCACCATCAAGTGGTACTCAGAACACATCAATCCCATCGAGTTGAAGGAATTCGATAAAGTGGTCAATATGTTCATTGAATGATTCATTTTCAACACCGAAGCGCTGCCAACGTTGAACCATCTCTACAATACAAAGCAAAGAGATAATGAGAAAGCCAGAAACTTCATCCGCAGATGGAGGGGCACTTGCAACAAAATGAGAAATCCCATCTCAGAGGAGCACACACTCTAGATTATTCTAAACAATTTCGCACAGCCTTTAAGAAGTCTTATCTCCACCTCGCCTTCCAAATCTTTCATTGAGCTTACTAAACGGGCTGAGTGGCTCGAGATGGGAATAGAGAATGGGGTTTATGATGGCGTCACCCTTGTCAAGAATAATCAAGATTCAAAGAGAAACGCAAATTTCACCTTCTCTGCCAATGTCAGCCACAACGACTACAAAAATAGCAAGAGCAATCATACAGGTCAGAAAGAAAAGTCTTCAAAGAAGAATGAAAAATTGAGTCAGCAGAAAGAAAAGATAAAGAGAGATGGTCGGAGTGACGATCATCAGTTTACTCCTCTTGAGCAACCTCTCGATGAAATCCTTGAATATATGTTGACCAAAGAAATGGTAAAGCTCCTAAGAGCTACAGATCCTCCCACGATCATGGGAAGGTTCATGAACCAGTTCTGCAAATTCCATCGGGCAGTAGGACACGATACTGACCACTGTTTTGTTTTCAAGAACATTGTTCAGGATTGCATTGATAAGAATCTTCTCATTGAAGATGAAAAGAAGGACTAGTCATTTTTCCTCAATTACTCAAAAAGCCAACAATGCTAGCATTTTCCCATTTTGCATTTTGCATTTTGCATTCAAAGAATGATGTAATCCTGTCTATCTTCCTTGATTTGTCATTTTTTCTTTATCAATAAAATTATCAATTTTCCTCATAAGCTTGTTCTCCTTCTCTGCACCATGTCCTTCCGCGAGAAGTGATATTTTTCAGAGTCTCTCTTGAATCAATCAAAAGTCAGTTGCTTTGTTACCTTCAGAGAACAATCTTCGAACGTCAATTATCTTCCTTTTATCCAAAATTTTCTTCCCCTATTATACTGGAGCATTATTTTGAAAATTGTCTTCAAAACATCCTGTATGCAAGCAGGATCAAACAAATCTCTCATTTTGTATGCATGTGCATTCATTTACATCATCTTGCATACATTTATATTCATTTGCATTTATATGCATTCATTTACATTCATTTGCATCATTTCCCCTTCAGGTTAAGGGATAAAGCTGAACTACCCATTCAGGATAAGGGTTAAATCCTGAGACCCCGACAGTTGTCCAAGTCATCGTGAGGGTGAAGACTGAAAATCTTCTATCAAAATCAATTGGTAATTTTTTAAAAAACTAGTGTTTGTGCTGGTAATTCTTCAAAACCCAGTGTTCGTGCTGGTAATTTTCAAAAAACCAGTGTTCATGCTGGTAATTCTTCAAAACCTAGTGTTCGTGCTGGTAATTTAAAAAAAAAACAGTGTTCGTGCTGGTAATTTAAAAAAAAAATAGTGTTCGTGCTGGTAATTCTTCAAGACCCAGTGTTCATATTGGTAATTTTCTAAAACCCAGTGTTCATGCTGGTAAATTTTTCTTCAAAATCCAGTGTTCATACTGGTAATTTTTCAAAATCTAGTATCCGTGCTTATAATTTTTCAAAATCCAATGCTCGTGCTGGTACCCTTTTAAAATCTGGTACTCATGCTGGTATTTTTTTAAATCCTGTTTTACTGGTCGAAACTCTTAAATCCAATTTATATTGGTCTAATTTTTCTTCCTTCAGATCCTAGAATTGGTCTAGAAAATTAGAGTTCTGACTCAAATTTTCTTCCAAATCCAATTCAAATGTCTAGAACTGGTTTAGAAAATTAGAGTCCTGACTTGAATTTTCTTCCAAATCCAATTTAAGTGTCAGAATCGATCTAGAAAATTTGGAGTTCCGACTTGAATTTTCTTCCAAATCTGATTCACTTAGCTTTCCTTTAGAAGTTTGAGTTTCTACTCAAACTTTTCTGCAATTTAGTAATTGGTCTAGAAGATCCAAGTTCTGACTCGAATTTTCTTTCAAAACCCAATTCATTTAGTTTTCCCTTGAAGATTTGAATTCCGATTCAAATCTTCCTTCTAAACCCAGTTTAGCACCTGGTCCTTCCAAACCCAGCTTAGCACTGGTTCTTCTAAACCCAGTTTAGCACCTGGTCCTTCCAAACCCAGCTTAGCACTGGTCCTTCTAAACACAGTTTAACACCTCGTCCTTCCAAACCCAGTTTAGCACCTGGTCCTTCTAAACCCAGTTTAACACCTGGTCCTTCCAAAACCCGATTTAGCATCGGTCCTTCCCAAAAACCAATCTTCGAATTGATCCTTCCAAAACCCGATTTAGTACCAGTCCTTCCCAAAAAACAATCTTCGAATTGGTCCTTCTAAACCTGTTTAGCAGTGGTCCTTCCCAAAAATCAATCTTCGAATTGGTCCTTTCAAATCCCGTTTAGCACTGATCCTTCCCAAATCCAATCCTCAAATTGGTCCTTTTACAAAATCTAACCTCGCATTGGTTATTTTACCAGTTTTTGTATGCGTATTGGTCATTCTTTCAAATTCAATCTTTATATTAATTTAAATTCCCAATTTCGACCTCCGGGTCACCCAATTTCTAACTTCTAGTTTTGACTTTCGGGTCATCCAATTTTCAATTTTCAATTTTCAATTTTCAATTTTCAATTTTCAATTCCCAATCTATAAATTCTAATTTCCAATTTCCAATTTCCAATTTCCAATTTCCAATTTCCAATTTCCAATTTCCAATTTCCAATTTCCAATTTCCAATTTCCAATTTCCAATTTCCAATTTCCAATTTCCAATTTCGACCTTTTGGTCACCCAATACCAATTTCAATCATTTTCTCTTGCGAGAGACCCTTTTTACAGGGAGAGTTCGAGGGAGATCGTTCTTTTCACATGTTATCCCTTGTTCACTTAGCTCCTTTTCAGGGAGAGTTTAAAGGGACTCACGTCTTTGTGAACCGTTTGCAAAACAAATTTCCAATTTCACATAAGGAACCCTTAGTTCAGGGAGAACTTCGACGAAAGTTCACTTTCCTTGTGACCACAATTTCATACTAGGCCATTTCATCATAGAGGACCCTCTTTTCAGAGAGAGTGTGATGAACTCGCTTCTTCATGATCAATTCATTGACCTCACCATTACCGTCCCATTTTCATAAGAGAAGCCTAATGTTAGGAAGTTTTAACGAAAGCTTAATTTCTCTTCGAAAGTTTGTTTTGCAAACACCTCATCTTAACGGAAGAGAGTAGTAATTTCTATTTCTCATTTCCGAATCTTCTCTTTTGGGGAAAGGAGGAGAAAATTTTTGTCATGAATGCGTTGAGTCATGCTTTAAATGCTCATTTTCATAAAGGATTTCAAGAAAATTTTGCCAATTTATCATTAAATATTTATTGATCTCAAAACCTTTATTGCATAAAAGAATTACCTCAAAATTACCTTCAGTATTACTTCCAAAAGGACAAAGCTTTTGCGAAGAAGGATTCAAAATTCAAAATCTTTCTATTGGCCAACCAAAAGGATAAAGAATAAATCCTCAATATGGCCAGCAAAGAAAATTCAATGTTGTTGCAAAGCCATAAGTGATCGGTATTGATCGCAGTCAATGACACATTTTTAAAGATCATTCTTGAAAAATAAGGCAGTCGAAATATCCTGGGTGATACAGAAAAATTCATTCAATTTCCATATCTCCTCAATCACTTAACCTGCAATTAAATATATGCAAAAGGGATCTCTCAATTGTCGTCAAGATGAAGATGAATTATGCGAGTTAGACCCCCGGGCCAAAGAAGATTTGGATCATCTCCAAGATGAAGGAGTTTGTGATGGTTCGCGTTGTCGAAAGAATCACCTTATTCCTTTGGATCGCCTTTGTCATCTTTTGCGTTAAAAGAATTCAGCTTTTGCATTGTCAAAAGAATCACCTTGCTCCTTTGGATCGCCTTGTCATCTTTCGCGTTGTTGAAAGAATCGCCTTGTTCCTTTGGATCGCCTTTGTGATCTTTCGCATTGTCGAAAGAATTCATCTTTCGTGTTGTTGAAAGAATTCATCTTTTGCGTTGTCAAAAGAATCGCCCTGCTCCTTTGGATCACCTTGTCATCTTTCTCGTTGTTGAAAGAATCACCTTGTTCCTTTGGATCACCTTTGCCATCTTTTGTGTTGTTGAAAGAATTCATCTTTCGCCTTGTCGAAAGAATTCATCTTTTGCGTTGTCAAAATAATCGCCTTGCTCCTTTGGATAGCCTTGTCATCTTTCGCGTTGTTGAAAGAATCACCTTGTTCCTTTGGATCACCTTTGCCATCTTTCGCGTTGTCGAAAGAATTCATCTTTTGCGTTGTCGAAAGAGTCGCCTTATTCTTCTTCTTCAAAAAAAAAAAAATTGTCTTACTCGGCATACAACTTACCATTTTCTATTTCATTCCCGGTCAGGTTAAGGGTTAAAACCTGAGCCTCATTTTGATGAGGTATTTCATTTCCCGGTCAGGTTAAGGGTTAAACCTGAGCCTCATTTTGATGAGGTATTTCATTTTCCAGTTAGGTTAAGGGTCAAACCTAAGCTTCGTTTCTACATGAGGTATTTTCCGTCCCATCCAGGTTAAGAGAAAAACCTGAATCTCACTTCTTTAAAGTAAATTTTTCTTCTTCATTCTCCATTTCATACCTACCATTCTCATTAGGACTAATTTCTTCGTATCCAGTCAGATCCTTCTAACTGGGGCATTTTTATAAACCAAATTTGGTGTGTTTTTCTTTGCCACTAAGCTCGTCTTCATGCCGGCTTAGTAGCAAAGAGGGGCATATGTAAACACCCCAAATTTTCCTCATCCATGCTCTGACAACCCTCCTCGTGCAGTGCCAACCCTGTTAGGTCAGTGTAGGAGTCAAACCCCGAGTCTGTTTTAGAAAACTATCATTTTACCAACTTTTATTAGGAAAATTACCATTTTACCCTTAGTTCATCATGGACCCCAGTCAATCGAAGTCAACCAAGCTCATTGGTTAGTTAAAAACAATTAGAATATCAATCGTTTCAAGCTCACCTGAGCTCACAATGGGAAGGCTATTTTCATTTCTGACCATTCCTGCCAAAATGGGATCATTTCTTCAGAAATTAGCTCATTTCTCATTTAAATCCAAGCCAATTGTCTCTGAGTCAGCCATTCACAGTCAGTTATATTCCCCAGAGTCTAGCTTGAGCTCACCAGGAGTTCAAGTGCTCCAATTTTAGTTTTAAGCCATTTCCAAGTGTCTAGGAGTCTATTTTAGCCCGTTTCAGCTCTTTCGGCTGAAATTGAGCTGAGGTCAGTCAGTTGAGCTAGTGCTCGAGCTTTTATTTTAGTTCATGTCAATATTACTAACCTTTGCTCTAGCTCAAACCCAGCTCAGATTCGTAATTCACTTCACTCCAGTGACCATTCCATACCATTTCTCTAAAAATGATAGCTTTTCTTAAAAATTTAGTCGAAAAGGTCAGTTGAGTTAGTGTCTGGTCAGTTCATTTGAGTTCTGAAACTCTAAAACCCAGCTTAATCCAGTTTATTTCAGTTCAATCCAGCTCAAACCCTAATTTTCAGTGTCACCCTAGCTCGATAGGGCCGAAAAACCATTTCTCGAACCATTTCGCAAATTTTGTCAATTTCAACACCTTTTGAACTGGTACAACCACCAATCGGGGTCTAACATCCAAAATTCTTCATTCAGGGTCTGCATTTCGCACAATATTTTATGTCATTTCTCATTATTTTATATCATTTCTCAGCATTTCATCACATTTCATTTCATTTCATTTTCGAGGTCCAGAACTCCAATTTTATAAATTTCAATCCAGATTGAGTTTTAAAGGTTTTCAGAAATCAATTTCAAACCCTGGGTTTTCAAAATTGACATTTTTACCCCTGGGATTCTAAATTTGGAAATATTTTCCCGAGAAAAACAATTTGGATTTCTTTCAAACTCAAATTTTCAAATTCTACACTAGATTTGCATCGCAACGGGGTATTATACTTCAAATTCCGAGCTTGTTTAAAAAACTGTCAAAAATAACTCGTTTCGTCTAGAATTTTTTTGAAAAGACTATTTTACCCCTCTAATCGTTAAAATGAATTTCAAAAGTGGAATTTGGACCCGCTCTGAGATGGCACATCCATTTGCATTTGTTTTTTAATATATATATAAAAAAAATAAGAAAAGTTTATTTTAAATTTTTATTATTTTATTTTTATTTAGTCTTTTTACCTAAGGTGGAACCCAAAGGGGGGTCGACCAACAACCCTCTCCTTTTTCTCTTTCTTTCCTTTTTCCTTCCCCCTTTTCCTTCTTCTTTTTTTTTTCCTTTTCTTTTTCTTTTTTTTTCCTTTCTTCTTCTTCTTTTTTTTCTTTTTCTTTCTTCTTTTTCTTCCTCTTTCTTCCTTCTTTCCGTTCTCCAGCCCCACTCACGTAGAGCTTCCCCTCTCCCTTCTCTTCTTCCTCTTTCCTTTTCTTTCTTCCCTTCTTTTCCCTCTTCCTTCTTCCTTTTCTTTCCTTTTCCCTTCTTTCTTTTCTTTCCCTATTTCTCCAGCCATTCACGTAAAACCTTGGCTCTCCCTCTCATTCCTCTCACATTAAAACCTAAAAAACTTAGGAAAAAGAGCTATCTTCCCTAAGTCCAACACCAAAAAAAAAGAAAGAAAGAATAAAGGTTGGGCTTGCACGGCTGCCCCATCCATCTCTCACGCCTCTCTCTCTCTCTCCCACTCACATTGACGTCTCTCTCTCCCTTAACCTCTCTTTACCTCTCTCTGGTTCAACACCCTACTTCCTCTCCCCAACTTTTGCTTGCAGCAGCTACCTCCACAACCGCATAGCAGCCTCCAGCAGGGTCTTTTCATCCAGCCTTCACCACCTTCAAGACCTCCAACAGCAACCACCTAGTGGTTTCATCCACTTCAACTCCGTTGCAGCCGATCTCCAGCCCACACAAGGGACGTCCAACCTTCTTCATTGTTCCAACCACAACCAAGCAACCATTGCCGCCACTTTATCCAACTGGTGTTACCCCTTTGGATCCAGCCACCCCATCGATCTCTCCTGCTTCCTTTGGTTCCAGTCGGTCTATCATCCTCAACAGCACCATAACCAGCCATCTCCAAGTAGCAGACGCCCAACAACCTTGTAGCAACCTCCTTGCAGAGAACCTCCAGCAAGCTCCACTGCTCCAACACAGCAGCACACCAAGGTAGGATTTCCTTTGGCTCATTTTAGATATTCCCTCTTATTTTCAGTTTTTTTCTTTCTTGTTAATTGATCCCATGCAATTTTTTTTTCCTTGCCATCCCTTGATATGAGCATCCCAAGCCTTATTCTCACAAGGGAGACGTGCGACCCTTTCAAAATTAGATCCAAGGGGATACCTAGGTCTCTTTCATGGTCGCAAAAAAAAAAAAAAAGTAGAACAACACATATTTTATGTGTATGGACTAAATGAGTGATGAGGTCATTCCGTTTGATGGATCGAACCTCTCACTTTGAGAGTCAAAAGCAAAAAAAAAAGTGGATCATGCCTCCCTGGATTTTTTTTGTTTATTATTTTATTTGACATATAGGTTCCATATTTTAAACATCATTTTTTTTTATCTTGCTTTATCAACTTATATCTATTTCATTTACTTAGTTAGTTTCATTAAATTATGTTGTTAATTTGTAGGTTTTGATTTTAGACGTTCAGTCACATCGTTATTGTATGTGTGAATCTTTACTCATAAATCTCAAAATCTTTAGGTTAATTAGGTTTATTTATTATTTTTTACCTGCCAAAAATTTAAATTAATTCGGGTTTCTAAACTTTATTAAATAAATCGTAGGTTGCGTCGGGTTTTGAACCTTCCCAAAATTTCAATTTCTGTTTTAGCAGTCAAGAGCCTATGAGATATCCTAGATGGACGATCCGAATCTTCCCCTAAAAATTACAACTACTAATTGTCTAAAAATTTTAGATCTTTATAAACAGATTTGACCTCTGTTAAAAATCGATTTTCCCGGACCCCTTGGGAAACCTCATTTTTTCCTTGTCAGGGTATAAACCGACCCTAATGTGCTGTGTCCGCTTAATCCATAGCCTGTTTGTCAAAACTTTCAACATAAAAGTTGTTTCTAACCCATTTATATATAATTCCCAAAATTTGGGAATTTTTGGGTTTGTCCAAGTATTTTTCTCAAAATTATCTTTTCTATCTGACAGATTCCAATATCCAAAAATTCCAGAGATCCAGGTCTCTGATAACAGTGTGATCATTTCCAAACCGTAACTCGAATTCCAATTCTGTAAAAGATGAAATTTACCTTTGTTTGTCAGGAACATTTTACCATAATTCCAGCGATTTTCCCATCTGTTTGCTATTTTTCCCACATTTTCTCTCGAAACCTGTCTGTTTGCCATAAATCGTAGAGTCGCCGGATTCTGATCCAACTTGACGAAGTTGTACAACTCCGTTCATAGGTCAAAAACAAAATATGTAAAAGAAAAAAATATTTGCCTAACTGTTCTCTGTCACCCCATAAAATTTAGGAAATTTTTATGGAAGTTTCATATCCAAAATCTCTTTTAGAATCAACATTTTAGGAAAAATCTTGATTTTTTAGGATTTTTAGCTATTTTCCATATTTAAAAATACCAAAAAAATATATTTTACGATTTTATTCTGTTTCTAGGGTTAGTCTAGGTTTCCATGCCAAATTTGGCTCAATTCCAAGTTTATTTGCTTTGTATGTCAGTTTATTTTTAAATTCAGAGGCGAAAATCGAGTCAAATTTGATATTTTGTGATATTTTCGCCATTTAGGGTTTTATTTTTATAAATAAGCATGACATGTCATATTAGAGTTAATTTCAATCTCATTTTCATTTCAATTTCTCACTTTTGCAAAATTTATTTTAGAAAACCCCGGTTTCAAGGCCATAGTCTTGTTATCAGGGGCATTTTGGTCATTTTGACCTAAATTTCGAAATTCCAAACTTCAATTTTCCAAATTTTTATGCATATAATCATATTTCATCATATTATTTTTGATTTATTTTGTTTGATTTTCAAATTTCCAAAATTTATAAAAATTCTTTCAGAAAATCCTGATTTTAAGGTCATCAAGGGTATTTTGGTCATTTTGACCCCAATTTCGAATTTCTAAGTTAATTTTCAAATTTTATTACTTATTTCTCATGTTTATATCAAAGGGGGTATGCATTTGGGTTTATATTTGACAATATCCGATAATTTCTAATATTTTTGGATAAATTCAGAAAAACCTATATTTCTATGCTAACATTGTTTTCTAGTTTTGCAGGGACATTCAAAAAGAAGACTTAGCCTTTATTCTTTTATTTTTATTCAATGTAAAGATGTAATAAATTTGAATAATAATTTATATTTCTGCTTAGAATAGGACTGCATTGCATATAGTTTAATTTCTGTAAATTCTGATATCTGATGCATCATTCATGCACATTTTTCCAAAATTCACTATGGTTGACAGGAATGGCACGCGCACAAGCTCTTTTGGAGTTTATAAACTCGGTGAGATTCATATTTATGGCCATAGTCAGAATACGAAAAAAACTAAGATTTATGATCTTCGTATTAGCTACATTCAGCCTCCACTCTTAGGCTAACTTAAAAAATGCACTACATTTTTCAAAAACTCAAAAGGATTTCTCAATTCCGCAATGAAATTCTCTTTCAAATTCATTCATATCATTCAAATTGCATTATTTTCAAATTCATTCTCCAATTTCAATTTCAGATAAATCGATTTTCTCAAGAATTTCCAAGTCTTTTTCAGGATTTGATTTTCTCAGAATTCTGAGTTTTCAAATGAGATTTCAAAGTATTTTCCAAGTTCAAATTATGATTTTCCAAGATTTCACATTCTCAATTCTAAGTTTCAAATCCCAAAGTCAATTTTCTCAAAGATTTGATTTTCTTGAGAATCCATTTTCCATTTCAAAAATCATTTTCCAATGAACTTCCTGATTTTCTCAGAATTCTCAAATCTATTTCCTCAGAAAAGCAATCCAAATCCCCAAATCAATTTTCCCAAAGTCCAAGTTTTCTTGAGAATTCATTTTCCAATTCAATTTCTGATTTCCAATGAAATTCAATGATTTTCCCAGGAATTCAATTTTCAAGTACTTTTCCAATCATTTTTCAAGGACATCTTCAAGTTTCCAAAGCAAACAACATATTTCTCAAATTTGCATTATTTTCAATATTTCATAGCACAAGCCTGATTATCTGTGCATTCTAGGAAAATAGAGCATGATTTAGATAATTTAACTTAGTAAAAGCGAACATTTGATCCTTGGTTCAATTACCTCTGGTAAAGGCGCCAGGAATGGTTGAACCTCGTACCGACAGACGGACCCCATTCCACGAAATTTTTCCGCAAATTTTCAAAACGGAGGCAAGTAATTTTCAAAACCAATATTCAAAACTTTGGTCGAGTTTGACTCGCAGAATTGTTCTCTCACTCTCGCAAAGGGAGGGAAAAATATTTTGCAATGATAACAGGCCCTACATCAGAGTTTTAAAAAAATTAAAATAAAGACTAAAAATGGTTTTAAAATAAAGTTAAAATCAACAGATGAAATTAAGAGGTTTTCAAAATAGGGTCCCAAGCGGACAGAAACTCTGGACCAGAGTCCTGAACCAACTAAAACTCTGAGATTTAGGTTTTTGAAAGCCAAATGAAGTAGTTTTTGACAGATTTTATCAAAACTACTGAAAACAAGTTGGAAAATGTGGTCGGGATTAGAGTCCTAACTCAACCGAAACTCTGAAATAGAGTCCTGAATCAACTGAAACTCTGCAATATGAACTAATTTTTGAAAACAAGTGGAGAAAATGAGAATGAAGATAGAAACGATAATCAGGATGGAGTCCTGATCAGATTCGGACTCTGAGACAAAGTCCTGATCGGACTGAAACTCTAGATTTTTGGCCTTTTCTGAAAAAATGATGAAAGAATTTTCGAAAACCAGTGAAGATAGCAACAAGCTGTGGAATCAGAATAGAGTTGTGATCTAGCTAGGGATTATGGAGACATAGTCCTAATTTGACTAGGACTCTTAAAATTTTGAATTTTCTGAAAAAACAAATGAGAGGATTTTGGAAAACAGGTGAAAATAAGGTAGAAATTGAAGTCCAATTCAGAGTCCTGATCTGACTAGGACTATGAGGAAGAGTCCTAATTCAACTAGAACTTTAGAAATTTTTGGTTTTCTAGAAAGCAAATGATGAGATTTTAAAAAGAACTTTTGAAAACAAGTGAAAATGAAGTAAGAAAATGAAATCAGAATAGAGTCCTGATTCAATTAGGAATCTGAGATAGAGTCCTAGAATTTTGAAACTCTATGATAAAATTATAACAATTTTAGTTTCTGAAGAGATAAATGAAGCAATTTTTGAAAGATTCTCTCAAAATTGAAGTCAGGGTCAGAGTCTTGATCCAACTAGGACTCTTTGAATAGAGTCCTATTTTAACTAAAACTCCAAGTTTTTAACTTCTTTCAAAAGATTTTGAAAGATTTGGTTAAAAACAAGTAAAAATGACAATGAAAGATAGAGTCTTAATTCGACCGAAACTCTGAAGAAGAGTCATAATCCGATTGAAACTCTGAATTTTTGGGCCAAAATGAAAAATTTTGAAAAAGTTTTTTAAAAAATAAATAGAAATAGCAGTAAAACATAGAGTTCTGATCCGACTGGGACTCTGAAAAGAGTGCTAATCCAACTAGGACTCTGAGATTTTGGCCAAAATAAAAAGAATGGGTAAGAGATATGACTATATCTAGTTTAAAATCAAAATGGATTTTTGAAAAAGTTTAAAAAGATGAAAAGACAGAGTCCTGATTCAACTAGGACTCTGAAATTTTTGACAAATTTGATAAATGAAGGAATCCAGAAGGGACATGTGATCATCGCAAAAATTTTCCTCTTAATGTTCTCTCTCTTCCTTCTCTTTTCATTTCCAACCTCTTATTTTCCTCCTTTTTGAAGGGAGAAAAGATAAAAGAACGGAAAGAAAGAGAGAAGAGAAAAGAAAGAAGAGAAGAGAAGAGAAGAGAAACTCTTTTGTGGGTCTCACTTGACCTTAATTTTGAAGATTTTTTTTAAAATAACTCGCCTCCATTTTTGAAATATTTGCGGGAAAACTGGGAGACGGGATCCGCTCGTCGGTACGAGGTTCGACCGTTCCTGGCGCCTTTACCAGGGGTAATCGAACCAAGGGTCGAATTAATGCCTTTTGCTTTGCTAAGAAATTATCTAAGTATTTA
This sequence comes from Nuphar pumila, assembly GCF_984573655.1. NCBI lineage: Eukaryota > Viridiplantae > Streptophyta > Magnoliopsida > Nymphaeales > Nymphaeaceae > Nuphar > Nuphar pumila. Next base: position 24,567,099 of record NC_143264.1, read on the forward strand.
TCCTAAGTCTAGATGCACAAAGAATCATGCTTGTGCAAATGCGAAGATGCATGCTCTTTTTGAAAGTGTTTTTGAAGAATTCCCAAGTGTTTGAGATGAATCTGATAAAGTGAAGAAATGATTTTAACTTAGAACTTAAGATTTAAAGTTCTAAGTTTTAAGAATAATCAAAAGCTTGGGAATATGAATCTGGTTTTGGAAAATGATCTTGAAACTTTGAGATAAAAGGAATTTTCAAAGTCATAAATGGACTTTGAATCAGAATAGAAATAAAAATTGAATCAGATAGAATTGGGAAATTTGAAAAAATTTGAGAAATGGAATTGATTTAAAAGTTGGATTTTTAAGATGAAATTCGAATCCAATATCTGGATTCTGAATTTTGAATTTAAGATCCGAAATGGGAACTTGATTTGAAATTTGGAATTAAAGTGGAATTGGTTAAGAATTGGAATTACAGTGGAATTTGGATTTGGAATTTTAAATGGAATTAGATTCAAGATTTGGAATCCAAGACGGTATTTGGATCTGAAATCTGAGATCCGAGATAGGGTTGGACTCTGGATCCTAAGATAGAATTGGATCTGAAGTCTGAGATCCAAAGTAGAATTGGATTCTGAATCCTAAGATGGATTTGGATCTGAAGTCTGAGATCCAATGTAGGATTGGGTTTTTGGATCCTAGAATGGAATTTTGGATCTGTAATCTGAGATCCAAGGTGAATTGGGTTCTGGATCCTAGAATGGATTTTTGGATCTGAACCTGAGATCCGAGGTGAGTTGGGTTCTGGATCCTAGAATGGATTTTTGGATCTGAACCTGAGATCCGATATGAATGTTGAATCCTGGATCCTAAAGGGGAATTGAAATTGTTAAATTCGGAAGATGAATTGAGAACTTCCAAGTTTAAATTGAACTTGGAAAATGAAATTTAGAATTTTGAAAATAAATTTCAAGTCAAATTGGACTTTGAATTTGGGGCTTGAATTTGGAATTTTTAGAAAATGAATCAAGAATCTCAAAGTTAAATTGAACTTTGAGTTTGATTGGAGTTTTGAATATAAAAACGAATGTGGAATTTCAAAGTCAAATTGAACTTTGAAATCTGACTTGAATTTGAAATCTCAAAAGTTTAAATTGAACTTTGAGAAAAAAATGAGAGGATGAATTGGATTTTACAAGAATTGAAGATTGATTGAAGAAGATATTAATATCACTTGGATAAAAAGAATTTTTGAAAAATATGATGTAATTCTATCCTAAATGATGAATGGATTTAAATAATTTGAAATTGGACTTTGAAAAGCTATTTCATTCTTTAAATGAATTAAGAATGGGGTTTGAAGATATAATATATCCCTGACTATGGTCATTGGATATATTATATAATAACCACATTAAAATTCAAGTAAAGAATAAAATACATTTTTTTGTGCTTTTATAGAATTTAAAATGAAATTAACTCTCAATATACCCTGACTATGGCCATTGATATATATTTTGAGTCAATTTTGAGTTAAATTCTGATAAAAGAAGAAAATATTTAAGGAAATATGATAAATTTTGAAAATGGATCCAGTGCGGATCCAGTGTTATTTCATAAAAGATAAAAATACTAAGTCTTGTTTACACCCCGACTATGGCCGTTGGTGTAAATCATCAACTTAGAATTAACTTACCTCTTATGAAAAGGGTGCACGTGCCATTCGTGTTTCACCATCGTGAGAATTTTGAGAAATAGAGGCAAAAATGCATGAAAACAAACAATTCATGATATTTACAATGCTCATTCATTCTACCTACAGCAGGAAATGTAAATTTTCATTCAAATCTAGCTATTACAACTTGGAGTTTGATTTGAAATTACAATTTCTAAAAAAAATGATACTTTTCATACATCTTCCTGCAAAACAACCGGGTTAGTATTGAAAAGAGGAGGAAAATCACATATATCACATGGATATCTAAAAAAATGTTCATAAACCACGGTATGAATGATGGGAAAAGTGGAAAGGATATATATATACCTATATATATATATATATGTATATATATAGGTGTATTCACAGGTATATAAGTGTGTATGGATATATATACACATATATATATATGGGGGGAATCTGTCCAAACATGTTTAAGAATACACATGGAGGGACACATGTGTGTGTACATATATATATATATATATATATATATATATATATATATATATATATATATATATATATATATATATATATATATATGATGTATATATGCATGTACATACCTATAATTAGAAGACTTAAGATCATTTATACATAGGTCATGTATACAGGGTATGTCAGGGAAAGCACAACTAAAAAAAAAAACAATATGTAAGTAACCTACAGAAGAAAAATTGCTGCAATCGCAGCAAACATGTTATGCACAGGTAATCAATAGTAAGTGGGGGGGGGGTTAAGGGTACAGTGATATACTTGAACATGTGGCTGTGTGCAGGAGGTGAGGAAAGTGATTATTGTGCACATATTGTATATGGTGGAAGCGAGAGAGTGGTTGTAAATGAAGGATGAAAGTATAGGAGTGGTGACAAGACATACACCTGCTGCTGCAAATAAGACTGTAGCAGCAGGTGTGTGGACTGATATATAGTAGAAGATATGATGGGATATGGAAAAGAAAGCTTTTTGAACAAATTAAGTAACAAAATAAGACACTGTTTCAAATGTTTTTTTTTTACAACAATTGATGATTTTCCCCGTTCAATCAAACCATGCAGCCAAAAAGGTCCAGAATAGATTAATTTTGATGTTGGAGAATGGACAAGTTCAGAATTTATAAGCTCTTCAAAAAAATGACAGGAAGAAACTCCATCAAGCGAAAAAAAAAACTTTCCCTCAATACTTCGCAATAGGTGACCACAAACTCCAGGAAGCTAGCAACACAATTCTACAACAATGCCTGGAGTTCCAAGAGAATCATAAGCACTGAAAAGGGGTTTGCCACCAGAAATCCCCCATCACGAGAGATCTTGGAGGACAGGTCAGGATAATCATTACAAGATTCAGGGAGACAAACACCAACTTCCTTGAAAAGCTTTTGGACAATGAAGAATAAATGATGCAAATTTTGAAAACTTTGATAAGACTGAGTTTACTGAAATCGTTTTAGAAGGGTGACGCAGTCTTGCAGTCAAGGAAACAATACTTGAACAAAGGAATTGTAATCCACCAGCCAGGCTTTGTAAAAAAAATGTTCCAATATGATCCTATTAACTCGCCGCACAGTATCATTGGGATCCATTAGCAAAAGGATTAAGCCCTCTGCCATTCTTGATTCCCATGTCCACTGCTTTTGAAGCTCACCTTGCTCTAGCTGTAGAATAAATTCTGCTGCACATCTTTTGGGCATCCTCATCAGAATAGCCCATGATGAAGACACTTGAATTCCATTTTCACTATCATCACGACCTTTTGGAATTTCCCATTCAAATGAAGACGAGATGCTTCCAGCATATGATAACATCCAATCTTCATAAAGAGAATTAACACAGACTAACTATATGTAAAGGAAAATAATCATATGAATGCAAGAATATTAAATGAAAACTGGATTCATTATTTGGGATTAATCAACTACAGAATAAATAATGCCATGATGAATATATTACAAAAAAAAATGTAAGCCATTAATTTCAACAATAGCTTTAGGTCATTATCCACTGAAGTAATGCTATGAGATGATTTTCAATGAAAATCAAAACACCATGGTTGATGAAGGTAAGAAACCAAACGTCAAGGACAAAGAGCATAATGTAAGCAAAATGTCAAAATCCACAGGAAAATCAAAATAGACAACGGGGATTAAAGATTTAAAACAGAGGATCAATCAAAAACTCATTAACAAGAATGAAATACTAAATATACAGGAAAGATAGGTAAAAGCACAATAGCAAGAATGTGACAAGCAGCTACTCAAACAATGAGAAAATGACAGGAAAATAAATAGCAGAAAATGTATTACGAAACACAAAGCTAACAGGGAGGTGCTGTGATGTATAGAACATACTAAGGAGCGATTCTTGAGGTTATTTGGAGCATCCGATTATCTGGAGATTCTTACCGAGGGCCTTACCGCAATGGGCAGTTCTTCAATTCATCCGCCACTGGGGACACACCTCCTTGATACGATGGAAAGTTTCCGGGTTTGCTGACATTTCCTGCAACTAATCTACCAAGAGCAAACAACGTTTGGCCAATACCTTTGTGTAATTTTCTAATAGATTGGTAAGGATGGCTTAACTGATCCTAGTGGATTATACAGGAAGTGATATATGTTGGGAACGTGAAAAATCTTTTCTTTGGGACTAGGAAGGTGAATAACATTATCCTACCTATGACAGAAGGGATAAGAAGCAGGAGATGCTTTGGCACCATCCACCTTTCGACCATTGCCCAGAGCCTAGCAAGTTCTGGCAAATCGGTCGTCAAGAGGTTGCACTTTACTTTAACCAGAAAGGGATATTTAGAACTTATAACACAGAAATATTCCAACCCACATGATCGACCAGGATTCATTACCATGATGGAGATGGAATTCCTGATGAGGAGCTCGGGTCGATCAGATTGCAGGGTTTGAATCGGTGATTTAGATATATAGTAAATGAATCAAGCGGATGAATCATGCAAATAAATCAGGTAAATAGTAAAAGAATTAAATAATTGAACTAAATAATCAACAAATGATAATGAATGCCCTGGGTGAATTAGTGAAGATGGTAAATGACTAAGAGATAAAATATGAATAGTAAGCCTGGAATGAAAAAGGGGTGATTCAAATCCTCTCATCATCGGACATGGAAAAAAATCCGGTATAAGCAACATAACGGGACAGATGATCAAATAAAATTTTGAGAATAATCAAAATACAAAACCAAAAAGGCATCAGAGTGTTATTCGATGTCATTTAAAAAAAAAAAAATGAAGATGACTAAAGTAAATAGACAGAAGAGAACAAGCGATCAGTTAATAAAACGAGGCATAGAAAATCAGGCGTGAATAGATTTTTTAATCAAAAAATCGGAGAAATCTGATAAACACAAAGCAAGATGTCGGAATGAATCTTCCGATTGTTGTTACACAAGGTGGGTTGATACTTGCACAAGCAACATCAACGCCACCAGAGGTGCTCTAATGGAGTAGAAATTAGAGGATTAAGAGTAAAACAGGAAAAATGGTGAGGCAAAAGGGAAATAAATGCAGAATGAACTCAAAATCCAGAGGGATTGGTAATGCCATTGAGAGGCATTGTTAATCATCGACATATAGAAGAAGATAATCGAAATTGAAAATCCATGAAGAATAACATTCAAAAATAAAAAGGAAATGAATAAAAAAAGAAATAAGAAGAGAAAAAAAAAGGATTCAGAAGAATCGGTGATTTACCTTCCTTTTGCAGGGTTATGAAGGAGGGAGTCGGCCTTCAATGGAGATGTACTCTGATATTACAGTTGGAATCGATCCTTTATCTTGATGCACTTTTGTGATGAGGTTGACTTCCTTCTCTGTTATGCAGGAGTTCTAAAGGGGGAGGGGATATCTTCCGGTAGCAACTCCGAAAAGGATGTATTTATTTGGAGTTCTTCGGTTGTGCTGGAAGTCGTAGATTAACAAAAGCTGAGATGAGAGAGGCTCCCTTGCTATCAAGGATCGAATTTCTGCGATGCTGCTGAAGCTCTGAAACTGGAAGGCACTTGGAGGTGAGGGGCTTCGATTATAGGATCGAACTTCCTCTGTTGGTGTGGAAGAGAACCTAAAGGAAAGAAAATAGGCAGAATAAGGAGAAGAAGGAACCGAGATGCACGAAGATGGAGGGGTGAAAAGCGGGTGCCTCCAATGGGGCTTTGTGCATCCCCTTTTAAGGAGGAAGAGAAGGTTCGAGAGGTAGGTGCCGTTAGGCATCGATGGCGGAGAAAGGGGGTTCGGAGATGGAGGGTGATGGAGAGAGGAGGTCGTCCGAGAAGAGGGGTTTCAAGGGTTTTGTAAAAGAGAAACTGAAAAGGGGAGAAAAGGAGAAGAAGAAAGAAAGGGTTTGGAGGGGTTTATTTGTAAAAAATTTTGGTTTTTCCAAAAAGAGGCTCCTTCAAAAAGTTTTTCATAAAAAGGGTTTTAAAATGATTTTTTTAGCAAAATTGATTTAGAAAAGCTTAAACTCATTTGTTTTTCTCGTAATTTTTCCATTTTTTTTGGTTTTTTACGTTATTTTCCATTTTTTGTATTTTTAGAATAAAAATCCTGGAGTCTTACGAGAAACCAAAGGTCAAAACTAATTTTTTGGTGTTTTTGCAAAAATATTTACAAAAGAGATTTTTTCTGAAAATTTTAAAGCCATTTTGAGAAAATTTCTTCAGAAATGGGTTTGGATCCGGTTTTTGAGGAAATATGGATTTAAAGTCCTAGATTCGGATCCGAAATTAATTTTGAATATACCAATGTGGAATTTAATTCAGAAAGACTGAAGAATGAGCTTTGAAACTGCTTTGATTTTCTCAGAAAATAGAGTCGGGGCAACAGAGTCATTTTTTTTTTATTTTGAAAAATTTGGGGTGTTCACAGATGCCCCTCTTTGCTACTAAGCCGGTTGAGAGCCGAGCTTAGTGGCAAAGACAACACTCCAAATTTTGAAAATGCCCCAGTCAACAGGTCTGAACTGGATATGGAAGAATTATTTTGAAAATATGGTTTTTCAGGCTTTGAAAACCTTATCCTGAATGGTTTTGAGGAGACGAAATCCTCGAAGATGATATGATTGAGTAAAAAATGAGGAAATCGTGATGGGACTTTAGATGGAAATTTTGAAATGGTGGGAAATAAAAATTTTGATCAGGTCTCATGGGTGAGACCAGATACTATTATCGGAATGATTCAGGTTTAGCCCTTAACCTGGATGGGACGAAGATATATCAGAAGTGTATTGAATGAGGAAAGGAGTTCATGAGAACCTTGATGGGACATTTTAAAAAATGCCTCGTGAAATGAAGCTCAAGTATGATCCTTTATTGGAGGAATATATGAAGCATGGGTTCCTTGATGGGAAGAACCATGGTGGGACTGGAAGAAAACATCTCGTCAACAACAAGGAATCTCATTGGAACGTGACTCAGGTTTTAACCCAAACCTGCAAGGGAGATACCTCGCGAAGCGAGGTTCCGGGTTAACTCTTAATCTGGATAGGAAATCTACCATATGAGTTTCTTAAAAATGGAGAAAGCACGATGGGACCTTCGGAATTTGGACGAACAAATCCGAGAGGGGTTTTTGCGAAAGGAGGAAACATAGAGTCCCTAAAGCTTTGAAAAGGGGAAGAAATTGGGCGTCTCATTGCTGAGACTGAAATAGCTTTTGAAATCAAAGAATCTTTGGCAAATTGTTCAGGTTTAACCCTTATCCTGAGTGGGGGAAATCTACCATACAGGTTTCTCAAAAATGGAGAAAGCACGATGGGACCATCGGAATTTGGACGAACAAATCCGAAAGGGATTTTTGCGAAAGGAGGAAATATAGAGTCTCTAAAGCTTTGAAAAGGGGAAGAAATTGGGCGTCTCTTTGCTGAGACTGAAATAGCTTTTGAAATTAAATGATCTTTCGCAAATGGTTCAGGTTTGACCCTTATCTTGAGTGGGTGGAATCTACCATACAGGTTTCTCAAAAATGGAGAAAGCACGATGGGACCTTTGGAATTTGGACGAACAAATCCGAGAGGGGTTTTTTTTTGCGAAAGGAGGAAATATAGAGTCCCTAAAGCTTTAAAAAGGGGAAGAAATTGGGCGTCTCTTTGCTGAGACTGAAATAGCTTTTGAAATCCAAGAATCTTTCGCAAGAAATTTCAGGTTTTGACCCTTATCCTGAGTGGGTCATCCATACGGAATTCGTTAATGAAAAAAACCGTGATGGGACAGGAAGAGATGCTTCTTTCAGAGGCAGCTCTTTTTGGGAAATATAAACAACGCTTGGTTGCATCAAAAATGAATATTGAATGTTTATTTAATTCTTGGAATAGCTAGAAAATTTTGCCAATAAGATAAAATCACAGTAGATTCAAATGCTTCTAAATGTGCACGTATGTGCAAAGATATTCCCTCTTTTACCTAGAGTATTTCCTCCAATGAGGTTAACTCCTCGGTTTTGAGAGTCAAATTCAAAAATTTAGCGCTGATGATTTTCTTCAAGGAAGCTATCAATTTCCCTGATATGAGTATAAAAGAAATATTCTTAACCTCATAAAAGCAAGAAATGAAAAGATATTGATAAAAGAATTTTGCATGAGAAAAGATGACTTTTGGCAACTTTGGCAGTTTGATATCTGGGTGTCCTCCCGTGATGATCTTTTGCACTCTTTTTGAGTCATTGGGCTTTCTTGGTTTCTCACATCATCCTTCATTTGAATGTTCTGACTTTTTTCTCTCTTTTTCAGGGAAGGGTACGTCACAAACTCCTTCATCTTGGAGATGTTCCGATCCTTCTTTTATCTCAGGGATTCTATATGATATTGGCTCAAAGAGGTCTTTTAGATGTAGCTGAAATCAAATATCTTTTAGGGTTTGTCGGTAGGTTCATCGCATCTGCTTTCATCTCGACAGTGATCCGAACTTTCCCTGGAAGGATCAGTCACAAACTCCGTCATCTTGGAGATGTTTCAAATCTTCTTTGGCCCCGGAGATCCACTCGCTTAATTCGCCTTCATCTTGACGACAATTGAGAGATCGCTTTTGCGGATATTTGATTGCAACTTTTTAAACGACAATGAGAAGATATGGGTTGAGTGGATTCTTTTATAGCTCCAGATATTTCCATTGTCTGATTGCCAGAAAGTCATTTTAAAACACGCGCCATAGCCAAGATCAATATCAATTCGCTTCTGGCTTTTCAACATCATTGAAGATTTCTTTTATTGATCATATCGAGGATATTTCTTACATCCTTTTGGTTGATCAGCAGGAAAATATTTGAATTTTACCTCTTTTTCGCAAAAGGTTTCACCTTTTTGAAGGAAATATTAGAGGTAATATGAGAAAATTCTTTTTGTGTAGTCAGACTTTTAGAATCAACAAATGCTTTTAGCAAATTGGCAAAGTTTTCACGAATTTTTTGTAAAATAATCATTCAATGTAGATTTTGATGAGACCTTGAGTTGCAGTCTTTTGATTTTGGAAATACACGACCAGCAAAAGCTGGAACCTTTGAAATACATGACCAGCAGAAGCTGGAATGTTTGAAATACATGACCAGCGGAAAGTTGGAACATTTGAAATACATGACCAGCAAAATTTGGATCTTTTGGAAATACATGACCAACGAAAGTTGGATCTTTTGGAAACACATGACCAGCGAGATGCTGGATCTTTTGGAAGTACATCAAATTTAAGTCAGAACTTGAATTCTGTAAAAAGGGAAGAATTTGATCAAAACACTGAATTTAGAAGGTTACCGATGCGAGGACCGGATTTTCTAAATGAGTTCAACATATGATTGAAAAATTTGAGAAATAGCCAGTGCGAGGACTGGGGTGGGAAGATGAGCTAGGAAAGTAAAATTTTGATGAAAGATTCTGAATTCAATGGACCGTCACAACCTAACTGCGTGTGGTTTGTTTTCAGGATTTTATCTCTTTATCCTGAACTAGGAAGGAAGGAAAGAAATACCTCGTTAGCAGGAGGCATCAGGTTTATCCCTTAACCTGAAGGGGTAGAAGAATTGATGAATTTCCAATGCGAGGATTCGATTCAAAAGGAAGTCCTGGTCGGAACTCAGAACTTCGACTGAAAATAATAGAAGAAAAACCTGAGCTGGAACTCGGATTTCCAAAAGAATGAAGGATTTCCAATGCTAGGATTGGATTCAAAAGGAAGTCCTGGTCGGAACTCAGAACTTCGACTGAAAATAATAGAAGAAAAACCCGAGCTGCAACTCAGATTTTCAAAGGAATGATGGAAGGTTTTCCAATGCGAGGATTGGATTCAAAAGGAAGTCCTGGTCGGAACTCAGAACTTCGACTGAAAATAATAGAAGAAAAACCCGAGCTGAGACTCGGAAAAGAAACGATGGATTTCCAATGCGAGGATTGGATTCAGAAGGAAGTCCTGGTCGGAACTCAGAACTTCGACTGAAAATAATAGAAGAAAACCCGAGCTGGAACTCGGATTTCCAAAGAAATGAAGGATTTTCAATGCGAGGATTGGATTCAGAAGGAAGTCCTGGTCGGAACTCAGAACTTCGATTGAAAATAATAGAAGAAAAATCCGAGCTGGAACTCGGATTTCCAAAGAAATGAAGGATTTCCAATGCGAGGATTGGATTCAAAAGGAAGTCCGAGTCGGAACTCAGAACTTCGAACGAAAGAATAAAGGAAGAAGCCCGAGTGAAAACTCGGGTTTTTGACAAGAGATTGAGTTTTTAGATATTTGCCAGTGCGAGGACCGGACCTGGGATTGAGAATGACCATTTAGGGGACTGAATGATCTGATTGCCCCCTTATCTTGATTGGGGAGGAAATAAAATTTAAAAGAACAAATGAGAAGAGATAGAAATTGATGGAAGATTTGACGAAAGAGAAGAATCAAGGAATTTTTTATGGAAATAATTCTCACAGGTAGCATTGTTGCTCCTATGAGGGGTTTCAGGATTATCCCTTATCCTGAATGGGAAGGGAATACAAGTTTGGCAAGAATTAATAAAGAATCGACAACAAAAAAAAAATAAATAAATAAAATTGATAAAATGAGATAAAGAAAAAGATTTGGCAGAGATTAATGAAGCTTAAAAAGAGGAAGAAAGACATTCAGGACTATCCCTTATCCTGAAGAAAGAAGGACCTCGTAAGATGAGGTTTCAGGTTTATCCCTTAACCTGAAGGAGGAAAAAGAAAAAGAAAAAGAAAAAGAAAAAGAAAAGAAGGAAAAAGAAATACCTCATGGGAAAAAGGCATCAGGTTTATCCCTTAACCTGAAAGGGTAATTTTTTTTTAAAAATAAGAATCAAGGAGAAAAAATGGATAAATAATAATAAAAATAAAATAAAAATTGATAAAACTGATAAAAATGGATAAACAAAAAGGTTGATAGAAGTTGAGAAAAGAATTTGATCCTGCCTGCATGTGGGATCTTTAAAATGAGAGAAGAAGATGAGAAAATCATTTTTTGGAAAGAAGGATTAACCACGAGAGCTAATCTTTGAAAAGGGATCATTCATGAGAGATCATCATGAGGGTTAATTTTTTTGAAGCAATGATTTGTAAACTAATCTGTAGAAAATATGATCAATACGAGGGTTGATATTTGAATGTAATGATTCAAAATCAATTTTTAGAAAATATGATCAACGCAAGGGTTGATCTTTGAATGCAATGATTTGAAATCAATTTTTAGAAAGCATAATCAACACCAGGATTGATCTTTGAATGCAATGATTCGAAATCAATTTTTTTAGGAAATATGATCAACACAAGAGTTGACGTTTGAAATATAATGAAATCAATTTTTGGAAAATGAGATCAACACAAGGGTTGATCTTTGAAATGCAATGATTCGAAATCGATTCGTGAAAAAATATGATCAACACGAGGGTTGATCTTTGAACGTAATGAAATCAAATTTTTGGAAAATGAGATCAACACAAGGGTTGATCTTTGAAATGCAATGATTCGAAATCGATTTGTAGAAAAATATGATCAACACGAGGGTTGATCTTTGAATGTAATGAAATCAAATTTTTGGAAAATGAGATCAATACAAGGGTTGATCTTTGAAATGCAATGATTCGAAATCGATTTGTAGGAAAATATGATCAACACGAGGGTTGATCTTTGAAAAAGGTTGTAATAAAATATTTGAACTAGAATTTTCATGATTTTTTTTTTGAAAGACCCTCATAGGTAATATCATTTCTCTCATGAATGATGTCAGGACTGTCCTGAATTTTGAAAAAGAAATTTAAATACCCCAATATAGCAAAAAGAAGAAAGTATTGAATATCAAAGATATAAAGAAAAATCGACATTTCATTGATAAGCAAAAGTTGATAACAGAACTGAATATTTACAAGTATTTTAACTAAAAAGAAGTCACAAAGACTGGGCTGACTTTCCCCTACAAAACGACTAACAGAAAGGGATGAAAGCGAAAAACTCTGGGTATTTTCAATTCTCTGAGTAGTATGGAAATGGTTCAGGCGGAACTGCAGTCTGCCCTCCTCCTTCTTCTGATACCAGAAGCTCTTTATCAATGTAGTCCTGCACAATGTTTTTGAGGACGAAGCAGCGCTCCGTGTCATGCCCCCTCGCTCGATGAAACTTGCAAAAACGATTCTTCCATTTCCCTTTGGTGACAGAGGGATCATCCTGCTTTGGTAGCTTGATCATTTCTTTCTCGAGCAGGTATTGGAGAACTTCTTCGATTGGCTGGCCTAGGGGGGTAAGCTGTCGGTCATAACCCCAACCCTCATGCTTTGCTTTCTTAGGCTTGCTTGACTTCCACTGAGTGCTGACCCCTGCCTGATAGCTGGACTGAGCTTGCATGTTTAGGAGATATGGATGCCTTTCTTCTTCATTTTTGACAAAGAGATTCTTATCGAGGCAATCCTGAACGATATTCTTGAAGATGAAGCAATGCTGAGTGTCATGCCCTGTTACTTGATGGTATCTGCAAAACTGGTCTATATATTTTTCCATGACTGTGGAAGGGCTGGCGGCTTTTGGGAGCCTGAGTAATCTGTTGGCCATCATATATTCGAGGATTGTGTCGAGCGTTTGATCTAAAGGAGTGAAATCTCGATCCTTGGTCCAATCCTTGCGCTTTGGTTCTTCCTGCTTCTTGCCTTTCTGCTGAGGACTGTATTGAAGAGGTCTATTATGGTTTTCACAATATTTCCTAATCTGGCTTTTGTGTTCTCCCAAGTAGCTGCCCTGGTTGCCTTGATGGATGATCCTGCTGGCTTTAGAGTTTCCTGCACTGATGTGGCTGTGTTCAGTCAGAGGGAAGGTGACAGGTGTCTTTCCTTCTTCGGGAGCTTTTCCGCAATTGGCTTCAGCTTGTTCAGATAATATCTCCACCATCATCTTTTTGAATAATTGATATATCGCAGGATCGATCTCACTTTTGCTGTCCTGAACCCCTCTTTTAAAAGATTTTTGAGAATCCATTCCTTACTCTCTCTGTTTGTAACTGGGATGTTAGAGCAGTGTGATCTCTGAGCTTTGACCGACTCAACTGATAGTGTTGATGCTCTCTGTGGATTATAAATGGGTTTTTTTTAGAAAAGATCTAGGAAGAAAAATAAAGGAGGAAATCATAATCTGAAAATGAAAACATCCCATTACGAGGGATCGGGTTGTCACCAAAATTTGCGACAACCGCACTGTTTTTCTGAAAAAGGATAGACATGTAAAAATATGAATAAAGATAAATTTTGAAAAGGACATATCCTGACAAAAGAGGTTTTATTGTAAATGAAGGGAATGGAATATAGAAAAGAAAAATTTTGAAGAATTGCAGGCAAGATCAAAGAGAATTAGAAGAAATTAAGAGAAGAAAAGGAAAATACACCTGGGTTTTAAAATAAAGAGGAAATTTTGAATAATATATACCCAGGGTTAGAAAAATATATATAGGGGAAATATAAAACATTACACAATTTACAAATAGACAAACAAAGATGCACAAATAGCACTCCCTAGAGGCTGACTCTAAATGCAATAGTTGAAATGGCTTGTAGGACCTTAATCCTAACTCTAGAGTTCAAATTATCTGATTCCAATCAAGATACGCCGATATACCCAAGCCGAAGCTCGAAGTACGTGGCATAGAAATATTTCTCTGGTTCTTAGGTAATGGCTTCCCAACATCCTTGAGCACCTACCGATATACCTCGGACTATGGCCCTTAGGTACGTGGTAGGGGGCGCGAACCCAAATAAGTGGTCCAGTTGTGAGGCTCTCTCCCGAACTATGGTTCAGTGAGACAGCCCAGCAACGTGAAGACCGGGACAATATAGGTATGGAGGTTTTCAAAATATGTGCAACATGCAAGAAATCAGACGGCTCTAATGCAAGTCCTAAAGAGATAGATTTAAAATGAAGAGAAGCATACACTTGCATACATTGTTTTGCATTCAATCCCTAAAATTGAGGAGAGTTGTATTTCTGACCTAAGTCTAATGTGAGCATAGAATAATCTCCTCAATATGGTCCTACCAAACCATACTTAGATTCTATATGCAATGATGTCAGCTTAGGACAAAATCTAGGCTCCTAAGGTTTGCATGAAAATGTAGCTGACATTTTGAAGAATAAAGACTTAGATAATGTCAAAGCAAAAGAAAAGGCATTAAATTCGACCGAACGAAGACGAGTCCCATCTCGGTCGCCAAACCTGTGATCATCGCAAAAATTTTCCTCTCTTAATGTTCTCTCTCTTCCTTCTCTTTTTCTTTCCAACCTCTTATTTTCCTCCTTTTTGAAGGGAGAAAAGATAAAAGAACGGAAAGAAAGAGAGAAAAGAAAAGAAAGAAGAGAAGAGAAACTCTTTTGCAGGTCTCACTTGACCTTAATTTTGAAGATCTTTTTTAAAATAACTCACCTCCATTTTTGAAATATTTGCGGGAAAAGTGGGAGACGGGATCCGCTCGTCGGTACGAGGTTCGACCGTTCCTGGCTTCTTTACCTGGGGTAATCGAACCAAGGGTCGAATTAATGCCTTTTGCTTTGCTAAGAAATTATCTAAGTATTTATCCTAAGTCTCGATGCACAAAGAATCATGCTTGTGCAAATGCGAAGATGCATGCTCTTTTTGAAAGTGTTTTTGAAGAATTCCCAAGTGTTTGAGATGAATCTGATAAAGTGAAGAAATGATTTTAACTTAGAACTTAAGATTTAAAGTTCTAAGTTTTAAGAATAATCAAAAGCTTGGGAATATGAATCTGGTTTTGGAAAATGATCTTGAAACTTTGAGATAAAAGGAATTTTCAAAGTCATAAATGGACTTTGAATCAGAATAGAAATAAAAATTGAATCCGATAGAATTGGGAAATTTGAAAAAAAATTGAGAAATGGAATTGATTTAAAAGTTGGATTTTTAAGATTAAATTCGAATCCAATATCTGGATTCTGAATTTTGAATTTAAGATCTGGAATGGGAACTTGATTTGAAATTTGGAATTAAAGTGGAATTGGTTAAGAATTGGAATTACAGTGGAATTTGGATTTGGAATTTTAAATGGAATTGGATTCAAGATTTGGAATCCAAGACGGTATTTGGATCTGAAATCTGAGATCCGAGATAGGGTTGGACTCTGGATCCTAAGATAGAATTGGATCTGAAGTCTGAGATCCAAAGTAGAATTGGATTCTGGATCCTAAGATGGATTTGGATCTGAAGTCTGAGATCCAATGTAGGATTGGGTTTTTGGATCCTAGAATGGAATTTTGGATCTGTAATCTGAGATCCAAGGTGAATTGGGTTCTGGATCCTAGAATGGATTTTTGGATCTAAACCTGAGATCCGAGGTGAGTTGGGTTCTGGATCCTAGAATGGATTTTTGGATCGGAACCTGAGATCCGAGGTGAGTTGGGTTCTGGATCCTAGAAAGGATTTTTGGATCTGAACCTGAGATCCGATATGAATGTTGAATCCTGGATCCTAAAGGGGAATTGAAATTGTTAAATTCGGAAGATGAATTGAGAACTTCCAAGTTTAAATTGAACTTGGAAAATGAAATTTAGAATTTTGAAAATAAATTTCAAAGTCAAATTGGACTTTGAATTTGGGGTTTGAATTTGGAATTTTTAGAAAATGAATCAAGAATCTCAAAGTTAAATTGAACTTTGAGTTTGATTGGAGTTTTGAATATAAAAACGAATGTGGAATTTCAAAGTCAAATTGAACTTTGAAATCTGACTTGAATTTGAAATCTCAAAAGTTTAAATTGAACTTTGAGAAAAAAATGAGAGGATGAATTGGATTTTACAAGAATTGAAGATTGATTGAAGAAGATATTAATATCACTTGGATAAAAAGAATTTTTGAAAAATATGATGTAATTCTATCCTAAATGATGAATGGATTTAAATAATTTGAAATTGGACTTTGAAAAGCTATTTCATTCTTTAAATGAATTAAGAATGGGGTTTGAAGATATAATATATCCCTGACTATGGTCATTGGATATATTATATAATAACCACATTAAAATTCAAGTAAAGAATAAAATACATTTTTTTGTGCTTTTATAGAATTTAAAATGAAATTAACTCTCAATATACCCTGACTATGGTCATTGATATATATTTTGAGTCAATTTTGAGTTAAATTCTGATAAAAGAAGAAAATATTTAAGGAAATATTATGAATTTTGAAAATGGATCCATTGCGGATCCAGTGTTATTTCATAAAAGATAAAAATACTAAGTCTTGTTTACACCCGACTATGGCCGTTGGTGTAAATCATCAACTTAGAATTAACTTACCTCTTATGAAAAGGGTGCACGTGCCATTCGTGTTTCACCATCGTGAGAATTTTGAGAAATAGAGGCAAAAATGCATGAAAACAAACAATTCATGATATTTACAATGCTCATTCATTCTACCTACAGCAGGAAATGTAAATTTTCATTCAAATCTAGTTATTACAACTTGGAGTTTGATTTGAAATTACAATTTCTAAAAAAAATGATACTTTTCATACATCTTCCTGCAAAACAACCGGGTTAGTATTGAAAAGAGGAGGAAAATCACATATATCACATGGATATCTAAAAAAATGTTCATAAACCACCGTATGAATGATGGGAAAAGTGGAAAGGATATATATATACCTATATATATATGTATATATATTGGTGTATTCACAGGTATATAATTGTGTATGGATATATATACACATATATATATGGGGGGAATCTCTCCAAACATGTTTAAGAATACACATGGAGGGACACATGTGTGTGTGTATATATATATATATATATATATATATATATATATATGTATATATATATATATATATATATATATATATACATATATATATATATATATACATATATATATATATATATATATATATATATATATGATGTATATATGCATGTACATACCTATAATTAGAAGACTTCGAATCATTTATACATAGGTCATGTATACAGGGTATGTCAGGGAAAGCACAACTAAAAAAAAAAACAATATGTAAGTAACCTACAGGAGAAAAATTGCTGCAATCGCAGCAAACATGTTATGCACAGGTAATCAATAGTAAGTGGGGGGGGTTAAGGGTACAGTGATATACTTGAACATGTGGCTGTGTGCAGGAGGTGAGGAAAGTGATTATTGTGCACATATTGTATATGGTGGAAGCGAGAGAGTGGTTGTAAATGAAGGATGAAAGTATAGGAGTGGTGACAAGACATACACCTGCTGCTGCAAATGAGACTGTAGCAGCAGGTGTGTGGACTGATATATAGTAGAAGATATGATGGGATATGGAAAAGAAAGCTTTTTGAACAAATTAAGTAACAAAATAAGACACTGTTTCAAATGTTTTTTTTTTTTTTTTACAACAATTGATGATTTTCCCCGTTCAATCAAACCATGCAGCCAAAAAGGTCCAGAATAGATTAATTTTGATGTTGGAGAATGGACAAGTTCAGAATTTATAAGCTGTTCAAAAAAATGACAGGAAGAAACTCCATCAAGCGAAAAAAAAAACTTTCCCTCAATACTTCGCAATAGGTGACCACAAACTCCAGGAAGCAAGCAACACAATTCTACAACAATGCCTGGAGTT
Organism: Nuphar pumila; assembly: GCF_984573655.1. Lineage (NCBI taxonomy): Eukaryota > Viridiplantae > Streptophyta > Magnoliopsida > Nymphaeales > Nymphaeaceae > Nuphar > Nuphar pumila. The sequence continues at coordinate 24,584,911 of NC_143264.1, forward strand.
CCAAGAGAATCATAAGCACTGAAAAGGGGTTTGCCACCAGAAATCCCCCATCACGAGAGATCTTGGAGGACAGGTCAGGATAATCATTACAAGACTCAGGGAGACAAACACCAACTTCCTTGAAAAGCTTTTGGACAATGAAGAATAAATGATGGAAATTTTGAAAACTTTGTTAAGACTGAGTTTACTGAAATCGTTTTGGAAGGGTGATGCAGGTTTGCAGTCAAGGAAACAATACTTGAACAAAGGAATTGTAAGCCACCAGCCAGGCTTTGTAAAAAAAAATGTTTCAATATGATCCTATTAACTCGCCGCACAGTATCATTGGGATCCATTAGCAAAAGGATTAAGCCCTCTGCCATTCTTGATTCCCATGTCCACTGCTTTTGAAGCTCACCTTGCTCTAGCTGTAGAATAAGTTCTGCTGCACACCTTTTGGGCATCCTCATCAGAATAGCCCATGATGAAGACACTTGAATTCCATTTTCACTATCATCACGACCTTTTGGAATTTCCCATTCAAATGAAGACGAGATGCTTCCAGCATATGATAACATCCAATCTTCATAAAGGGAATTAACACAGACTAACTATATGTAAAGGAAAATAATCATATGAATGCAAGAATATTAAATGAAAACTGGATTCATTATTTGGGATTAATCAACTACAGAATAAATAATGCCATGATGAATATATTACAAAAAAAAATGTAAGCCATTAATTTCAACAATAGCTTTAGGTCATTATCCACTGAAGTAATGCTATGAGATGATTTTCAATGAAAATCAAAACACCATGGTTGATGAATGTAAGAAACCAAACGTCAAGGACAAAGAGCATAATGTAAGCAAGATGTCAAAATCCACAGGAAAATCAAAATAGACAACGGGGATTAAAGATTTAAAACAGGGGATCAATCAAAAACTCATTAACAAGAATGAAATACTAAATATACAGGAAAGACAGGTAAAAGTACAATAGCAAGAATGTGACAAGCAGCTACTCAAACAATGAGAAAATGACAGGAAAATAAATAGCATAAAATGTATTACGAAACACAAAGCTAACAGGGAGGTGCTGTGATGTATAGAACATACTAAGGAGCGATTCTTGAGGTTATTTGGAGCATCCGATTATCTGGAGATTCTTACCGAGGGCCTTACCGCAATGGGCAGTTCTTCAATTCATCCGCCACTGGGGACACACCTCCTTGATACGATGGAAAGTTTCCGGGTTTGCTGACATTTCCTGCAACTAATCTACCAAGAGCAAACAACGTTTGGCCAATACCTTTGTGTAATTTTCTAATAGATTGGTAAGGATGGCTTAACTGATCCTAGTGGATTATACAGGAAGTGATATATGTTGGGAACGTGAAAAATCTTTTCTTTGGGACTAGGAAGGTGAATAACATTATCCTACCTATGACAGAAGGGATAAGAAGCAGGAGATGCTTTGGCACCATCCACCTTTCGACCATTGCCCAGAGCCTAGCAAGTTCTGGCAAATCGGTCGTCAAGAGGTTGCACTTTACTTTAACCAGAAAGGGATATTTAGAACTTATAACACAGAAATATTCCAACCCACATGATCGACCAGGATTCATTACCATGATGGAGATGGAATTCCTGATGAGGAGCTCGGGTCGATCAGATTGCAGGGTTTGAATCGGTGATTTAGATATATAGTAAATGAATCAAGCGGATGAATCATGCAAATAAATCAGGTAAATAGTAAAAGAATTAAATAATTGAACTAAATAATCAACAAATGATAATGAATGCCCTGGGTGAATTAGTGAAGATGGTAAATGACTAAGAGATAAAATATGAATAGTAAGCCTGGAATGAAAAAGGGGTGATTCAAATCCTCTCATCATCGGACATGGAAAAAAATCCGGTATAAGCAACATAACGGGACAGATGATCAAATAAAATTTTGAGAATAATCAAAATACAAAACCAAAAAGGCATCAGAGTGTTATTCGATGTCATTTAAAAAAAAAAAATGAAGATGACTAAAGTAAATAGACAGAAGAGAACAAGCGATCAGTTAATAAAACGAGGCATAGAAAATCAGGCGTGAATAGATTTTTTAATCAAAAAATCGGAGAAATCTGATAAACACAAAGCAAGATGTCGGAATGAATCTTCCGATTGTTGTTACACAAGGTGGGTTGATACTTGCATAAGCAACATCAACGCCACCAGAGGTGCTCTAATGGAGTAGAAATTAGAGGATTAAGAGTAAAACAGGAAAAATGGTGAGGCAAAAGGGAAATAAATGCAGAATGAACTCAAAATCCAGAGGGATTGGTAATGCCATTGAGAGGCATTGTTAATCATCGACATATAGAAGAAGATAATCGAAATTGAAAATCCATGAAGAATAACATTCAAAAATAAAAAGGAAATGAATAAAAAAAGAAATAAGAAGAGAAAAAAAAAGGATTCAGAAGAATCGGTGATTTACCTTCCTTTTGCAGGGTTATGAAGGAGGGAGTCGGCCTTCAATGGAGATGTACTCTGATATTGCAGTTGGAATCAATCCTTTATCTTGATGCACTTTTGTGATGAGGTTGACTTCCTTCTCTGTTATGCAGGAGTTCTAAAGGGGGAGGGGATATCTTCCGGTAGCAACTCCGAAAAGGATGTATTTATTTGGAGTTCTTCGGTTGTGCTGGAAGTCGTAGATTGACGAAAGCTGAGATGAGAGAGGCTCCCTTGCTATCAAGGATCGGATTTCTGCGATGCTGCTGAAGCTCTGAAACTGGAAGGCACTTGGAGGTGAGGGGCTTCGATTATAGGATCGAACTTCCTCTGTTGCTGTGGAAGAGAACCTAAAGGAAAGAAAATAGGCAGAATAAGGAGAAGAAGGAACCAAGATGCACAAAGATGGAGGGGTGAAAAGCGGGTGCCTCCAATGGGGCTTTGTGCATCCCCTTTTAAGGAGGAAGAGAAGGTTCGAGAGGTAGGTGCCGTTAGGCATCGATGGCGAAGAAAGGGGGTTCGGAGATGGAGGGTGATGGAGAGAGGAGGCCGTCCGAGAAGAGGGGTTTCAAGGGTTTTGTAAAAGAGAAACTGAAAAGGGGAGAAAAGGAGAAGAAGAAAGAAAAGGTTTGGAGGGGTTTATTCATAAAAAATTTTGGTTTTTCCAAAAAGAGGCTCCTTCAAAAAGTTTTTCATAAAAAGGGTTTTAAAATGATTTTTTTAGCAAAAATGATTTAGAAAAGCTTAAACTCATTTGTTTTTCTCGTAATTTTTCCATTTTTTTGGGTTTTTTGCGTTATTTTCCATTTTTTGTATTTTTAGAATAAAAATCCTGGAGTCTTACGAGAAACCAAAGGTCAAAACTAATTTTTTGGTGTTTTTGCAAAAATATTTACAAAAGAGAATTTTTCTGAAAATTTTAAAGCCATTTTGAGAAAATTTCTTCAGAAATGGGTTTGGATCCGGTTTTTGAGGAAATATGGATTTAAAGTCCTAGATTCGGATCCGAAATTAATTTTGAATATACCAATGTGGAATTTAATTCAGAAAGACTGAAGAATGAGCTTTGAAACTGCTTTGATTTTCTCAGAAAATAGAGTCGGGGCAACAGGGTCATTTTTTTTTTATTTTGAAAATTTTGGGGTGTTCACAGATGCCCCTCTTTGCTACTAAGCCGGTTGAGAGCTGAGCTTAGTGGCAAAGACAACACTCCAAATTTTGAAAATGCCCCAGTCAGCAGGTCTGAACTGGATATGGAAGAATTATTTTGAAAATATGGTTTTTCAGGCTTTGAAAACCTTATCCTGAATGGTTTTGGGGAGACGAAATCCTCGAAGATGATATGATTGAGTAAAAAATGAGGAAATCGTGATGGGACTTTAGATGAAAATTCTGAAATGGTGGGAAATGAAAATTTTGATCAGGTCTCATGGGTGAGACCAGATACTATTATCGGAATGATTCAGGTTTAGCCCTTAACCTGGATGGGACGAAGATATATCAGAAGTGTATTGAATGAGGAAAGGAGTTCATGAGAACCTTGATGGGACATTTTGAAAAATGCCTCGTGAAATGAAGCTCAAGTATGACCCTTTATTGGAGGAATATATGAAGCATGAGTTCTTTGATGGGAAGAACCATGGTGGGACTGGAAGAAAACATCTCGTCAACAACAAGGAATCTCATTGGAACGTGACTCAGGTTTTAACCCAAACCTGCAAGGGAGATACCTCGCGAAGCGAGGTTCCGGGTTAACTCTTAATCTGGATAGGAAATCTACCATATGGGTTTCTCAAAAATGGAGAAAGCACGATGGGACCTTCGGAATTTGGACGAACAAATCCGAGAGGGGTTTTTGCGAAAGGAGGAAACATAGAGTCCCTAAAGCTTTGAAAAGGGGAAGAAATTGGGCGTCTCATTGCTGAGACTGAAATAGCTTTTGAAATCAAAGAATCTTTGGCAAATTGTTCAGGTTTAACCCTTATCCTGAGTGGGGGAAATCTACCATACAGGTTTCTCAAAAATGGAGAAAGCACGATGGGACCATCGGAATTTGGACGAACAAATCCGAAAGGGATTTTTGCGAAAGGAGGAAATATAGAGTCTCTAAAGCTTTGAAAAGGGGAAGAAATTGGGCGTCTCTTTGCTGAGACTGAAATAGCTTTTGAAATTAAATGATCTTTCGCAAATAGTTCAGGTTTGACCCTTATCCTGAGTGGGGGGAATCTACCATACAGGTTTCTAAAAAATGGAGAAAGCACGATAGGACCTTCGGAATTTGGACGAACAAATCCGAGAGGGGTTTTTTTTTGCGAAAGGAGGAAATATAGAGTCCCTAAAGCTTTAAAAAGGGGAAGAAATTGGGCGTCTCTTTGCTGAGACTGAAATAGCTTTTGAAATCCAAGAATCTTTCGCAAGAAATTTCAGGTTTTGACCCTTATCCTGAGTGGGTCATCCATACGGAATTCGTTAATGAAAAAAACCGTGATGGGACAGGAAGAGATGCTTCTTTCAGAGGCAGCTCTTTTTGGGAAATATAAACAACGTTTGGTTGCATCAAAAATGAATATTGAATGTTTATTTAATTCTTGGAATAGCTAAAAATTTTTGCCAATAAGATAAAATCACAGTAGATTCAAATGTTTCTAAATGTGCACGTATGTGCAAAGATATTCCCTCTTTTACCTAGAGTATTTCCTCCAATGAGGTTAACTCCTCGGTTTTGAGAGTCAAATTCAAAAATTTAGCGCTGATGATTTTCTTCAAGGAAGCTATCAATTTCCCTGATATGAGTATAAAAGAAATATTCTTAACCTCATAAAAGCAAGAAATGAAGAGATATTGATAAAAGAATTTTGCATGAGAAAAGATGACTTTTGGCAACTTTGGCAGTTTGATATCTGGGTGTCCTCCCGTGATGATCTTTTGCACTCTTTTTGAGTCATTGGGCTTTCTTGGTTTCTCACATCATCCTTCATTTGGATGTCCTGACTTTTTTTCTCTCTTTTTCAGGGAAGGGTACGTCACAAACTCCTTCATCTTGGAGATGTTTCGATCCTTCTTTTATCTCTGGGATTCTATATGATATTGGCTCAAAGAGGTCTTTTAGATGTAGCTGAAATCAAATATCTTTTAGGGTTTGTCGGTAGGTTCATCGCATCTGCTTTCATCTCGACAGTGATCCGAACTTTCCCTGGAAGGATCTGTCACAAACTCCGTCATCTTGGAGATGTTTCAAATCTTCTTTGGCCCCGGAGATCCACTCGCTTAATTCACCTTCATCTTGACAACAATTGAGAGATCCCTTTTGCGGATATTTGATTGCAACTTTTTAAACGACAATGAGAAGATATGGGTTGAGTGGATTCTTTTATAGCTCCAGATATTTCCATTGTCTGATTGCCAGAAAGTCATTTTAAAACACGCGCCATAGCCAAGATCAATATCAATTCGCTTCTGGCTTTTCAACATCATTGAAGATTTCTTTTATTGATCATATCGAGGATATTTCTTACATCCTTTTGGTTGATCAGCAGGAAAATATTTGAATTTTACCTCTTTTTCGCAAAAGGTTTCACCTTTTTGAAGGAAATATTAGAGGTAATATGAAAAAATTCTTTTTGTGTAGTCAGACTTTTAGAATCAACAAATGCTTTTAGCAAATTGCCAAAGTTTTCACGAATTCTTTGTAAAATAATCATTCAATATAGATTTTGATGAGACCTTGAGTTGCAGTCTTTTGATTTTGGAAATACACGACCAGCAAAAGCTGGAACCTTTGAAATACATGATCAGCAGAAGCTGGAATGTTTGAAATACATGACCAGCGGAAAGTTGGAACATTTGAAATACATGACCAGCAAAATCTGGATCTTTTGGAAATACATGACCAACGAAAGTTGGATCTTTTGGAAACACATGACCAGCGAGATGCTGGATCTTTTGGAAGTACATCAAATTTAAGTCAGAACTTGAATTCTGTAAAAAGGGAAGAATTTGATCAAAACACTGAATTTAGAAGGTTACCGATACGAGGACCGGATTTTCTAAATGAGTTCAACATATGATTGAAAAATTTGAGAAATAGCCAGTGCGAGGACTGGGGTGGGAAGATGAGCTAGGAAAGTAAAATTTTGATGAAAGATTCTGAATTCAATGGACCGTCACATCCTAACTGCGTGTGGTTTGTTTTCAGGATTTTATCTCCTTATCCTGAACTAGGAAGGAAGGAAAGAAATACCTCGTTAGCAGGAGGCATCAGGTTTATCCCTTAACCTGAAGGGGTAGAAGAATTGATGAATTTCCAATGCGAGGATTCGATTCAAAAGGAAGTCCTGGTCGGAACTCAGAACTTCGACTGAAAATAATAGAAGAAAAACCTGAGCTGGAACTCGGATTTCCAAAAGAATGAAGGATTTCCAATGCTAGGATTGGATTCAAAAGGAAGTCCTGGTCGGAACTCAGAACTTCGACTGAAAATAATAGAAGAAAAACCCGAGCTGCAACTCGGATTTTCAAAGGAATGATGGAAGGTTTTCCAATGCGAGGATTGGATTCAAAAGGAAGTCCTGGTCGGAACTCAGAACTTCGACTGAAAATAATAGAAGAAAAACCTGAGCTGGGACTCGGAAAAGAAACGATGGATTTCCAATGCGAGGATTGGATTCAGAAGGAAGTCCTGGTCGGAACTCAGAACTTCGACTGAAAATAATAGAAGAAAACCCGAGCTGGAACTCGGATTTCCAAAGAAATGAAGGATTTCCAATGAGAGGATTGGATTCAGAAGGAAGTCCTGGTCGGAACTCAGAACTTCGATTGAAAATAATAGAAGAAAAATCCGAGCTGGAACTCGGATTTCCATAGAAATGAAGGATTTCCAATGCGAGGATTTGATTCAAAAGGAAGTCCGAGTCGGAACTCAGAACTTCGAACGAAAGAATAAAGGAAGAAGCCCGAGTGAAAACTCTGGTTTTTGACAAGAGATTGAGTTTTTAGATATTTGCCAGTGCGAGGACCGGACCTGGGATTGAGAATGACCATTTAGGGGACTGAATGATCTGATTGCCCCCTTATCTTGATTGGGGAGGAAATAAAATTTAAAAGAACAAATGAGAAGAGATAGAAATTGATGGAAGATTTGACGAAAGAGAAGAATCAAGGAATTTTTTATGGAAATAATTCTCACAGGTAGCATTGTTGCTCCTATGAGGGGTTTCAGGATTATCCCTTATCCTGAATGGGAAGGGAATACAAGTTTGGCAAGAATTAATAAAGAATCGACAACAAAAAATAAATAAATAAATAAAATTGATAAAATGAGATAAAGAAAAAGATTTGGCAGAGATTAATGAAGCTTAAAAAGAGGAAGAAAGACATTCAGGACTATCCCTTATCCTGAAGAAAGAAGGACCTCGTAAGATGAGGTTTCAGGTTTATCCCTTAACCTGAAGGAGGAAAAAGAAAAAGAAAAAGAAAAGAAGGAAAAAGAAATACCTCATGGGAAAAAGGCATCAGGTTTATCCCTTAACCTGAAAGGGTAATTTTTTTTTAAAAATAAGAATCAAGGAGAAAAAATGGATAAATAATAATAAAAATAAAATAAAAATTGATAAAACTGATAAAAATGGATAAACAAAAAGGTTGATAGAAGTTGAGAAAAGAATTTGATCCTGCCTGCATGTGGGATCTTTAAAATGAGAGAAGAAGATGAGAAAATCATTTTTTGGAAAGAAGGATTAACCACGAGAGCTAATCTTTGAAAAGGGATCATTCATGAGAGATCATCATGAGGGTTAATTTTTTTGAAGCAATGATTTGTAAACTAATTTGTAGAAAATATGATCAATACGAGGGTTGATATTTGAATGTAATGATTCAAAATCAATTTTTAGAAAATATGATCAACGCAAGGGTTGATCTTTGAATGCAATGATTTGAAATCAATTTTTAGAAAGCATAATCAACACCAGGATTGATCTTTGAATGCAATGATTCGAAATCAATTTTTTTAGGAAATATGATCAACACAAGAGTTGACGTTTGAAATATAATGAAATCAATTTTTGGAAAATGAGATCAACACAAGGGTTGATCTTTGAAATGCAATGATTCGAAATCGATTCGTGGAAAAATATGATCAACACGAGGGTTGATCTTTGAACGTAATGAAATCAAATTTTTGGAAAATGAGATCAACACAAGGGTTGATCTTTGAAATGCAATGATTCGAAATCGATTTGTAGAAAAATATGATCAACACGAGGGTTGATCTTTGAATGTAATGAAATCAAATTTTTGGAAAATGAGATCAATACAAGGGTTGATCTTTGAAATGCAATGATTCGAAATTGATTTGTAGGAAAATATGATCAACACGAGGGTTGATTTTTGAAAAAGGTTGTAATAAAATATTTGAACTAGAATTTTCATGATTTTTTTTTTGAAAGACCCTCATAGGTAATCTCATTTCTCTCATGAATGATGTCAGGACTGTCCCGAATTTTGAAAAAGAAATTTAAATACCCCAATATAGCAAAAAGAAGAAAGTATTGAATATCAAAGATATAAAGAAAAATCGACATTTCATTGATAAGCAAAAGTTGATAACAGAACTGAATATTTACAAGTATTTTAACTAAAAAGAAGTCACAAAGACTGGGCTGACTTGCCCCTACAAAACGACTAACAGAAAGGGATGAAAGCGAAAAACTCTGGGTATTTTCAATTCTCTGAGTAGTATGGAAATGGTTCAGGCGGAACTGCAGTCTGCCCTCCTCCTTCTTCTGGTACCAGAAGCTCTTTATCAATGTAGTCCTGCACAATGTTTTTTAGGACGAAGCAGCGCTCCATGTCATGCCCCCTCGCTTGATGAAACTTGCAAAAACGATTCTTCCATTTCCCTTTGGTGACAGAGGGATCATCCTGCTTTGGTAGCTTGATCATTTCTTTCTCGAGCAGGTATTGGAGAACTTCTTCGATTGGCTGGCCTAGGGGGGTAAGTTGTCGGTCATAACCCCAACCCTCATGCTTTGCTTTCTTAGGCTTGCTTGACTTCCACTGAGTGCTGACCCCTGCCTGATAGCTGGACTGAGCTTGCATGTTTAGGAGATCTGGATGCCTTTCTTCTTCATTTTTGACAAAGAGATTCTTGTCGAGGCAATCCTGAACGATATTCTTGAAGATGAAGCAATGCTCAGTGTCATGCCCTGTTACTTGATGGTATCTGCAAAACTGGTCTATATATTTTCCCATGACTGTGGAAGGGCTGGCGGCTTTTGGGAGCGTGAGTAATCTGTTGGCCATCATATATTCGAGGATTGTGTCGAGCGGTTGATCTAAAGGAGTGAAATCTCGATCCTTGCTCCAATCCTTGCGCTTTGGTTCTTCCTGCTTCTTGCCTTTCTGCTGAGGACTGTATTGAAGAGGTCTATTATGGTTTTCACAATATTTCCCAATCTGGCTTTTGTGTTCTCCCAAGTAGCTGCCCTGGTTGCCTTGATGGATGATCCTGCTGGCTTTAGAGTTTCCTGCACTGATGTGGCTGTGTTCAGTCAGAGGGAAGGTGACAGGTGTCTTTCCTTCTTCGGGAGCTTTTCCGCAATTGGCTTCAGCTTGTTCAGATAATATCTCCACCATCATCTTTTTGAATAATTGATATATCGCAGGATCGATCTCACTTTTGCTGTCCTGAACCCCTCTTTTGAAAGATTTTTGAGAATCCATTCCTTACTCTCTCTGTTTGTAACTGGGATGTTAGAGCAGTGTGATCTCTGAGCTTTGACCGACTCAACTGATAGTGTTGATGCTCTCTGTGGATTATAAATGGGTTTTTTTAGAAAAGATCTAGGAAGAAAAATAAAGGAGGAAATCATAATCTGAAAATGAAAACATCCCATTACGAGGGATCGAGTTGTCACCAAAATTTGCGACAACCGCACTGTTTTTCTGAAAAAGGATAGACATGTAAAAATATGAATAAAGATAAATTTTGAAAAGGACATATCCTGACAAAAGAGGTTTTATTGTAAATGAAGGGAATGGAATATAGAAAAGAAAAATTTTGAAGAATTGCAGGCAGGATCAAAGAGAATTAGAAGAAATTAAGAGAAGAAAAGGAAAATACACCTGGGTTTTAAAATAAAGAGGAAATTTTGAATAATATATACCCAGGGTTAGAAAAATATATATAGGGGAAATATAAAACATTACACAATTTACAAATAGACAAACAAAGATGCACAAATAGCACTCCCTAGAGGCTGACTCTAAATGCAATAGTTGAAATGGCTTGTAGGACCTTAATCCTAACTCTAGAGTTCAAATTATCTGATTCCAATCAAGATACGCCGATATACCCAAGCCGAAGCTCGAAGTACGTGGCATAGAAATATTTCTCCGGTTCTTAGGTAATGGCTTCCCAACATCCTTGAGCACCTACCGATATACCTCGGACTATGGCCCTTAGGTACGTGGTAGGGGGCGCGAACCCAAATAAGTGGTCCAGTTGTGAGGCTCTCTCCCGAACTATGGTTCAGTGAGACAGCCCAGCAACGTGAAGACCGAGACAATATAGGTATGGAGGTTTTCAAAATATGTGCAACATGCAAGAAATCAGACGGCTCTAATGCAAGTCCTAAAGAGATAGATTTAAAATGAAGAGAAGCATACACTTGCATACATTGTTTTGCATTCAATCCCTAAAATTGAGGAGAGTTGTATTTCAGACCTAAGTCTAATGTGAGCATGGAATAATCACCTCAATATGGTCCTACCAAACCATACTTAGATTCTATATGCAATGATGTCAGCTTAGGACAAAATCTAGGCTCCTAAGGTTTGCATGAAAATGTAGCTGACATTTTGAAGAATAAAGACTTAGATAATGTCAAAGCAAAAGAAAAGGCATTAAATTCGACCGAACGAAGACGAGTCCCATCTCGGTCGCCAAACCTGTGATCATCGCAAAAATTTTCCTCTCTTAATGTTCTCTCTCTTCCTTCTCTTTTTCTTTCCAACCTCTTATTTTCCTCCTTTTTGAAGGGAGAAAAGATAAAAGAACGGAAAGAAAGAGAGAAGAGAAAAGAAAGAAGAGAAGAGAAGAGAAACTCTTTTGCGGGTCTCACTTGACCTTAATTTTGAAGATCTTTTTTAAAATAACTCGCCTCCATTTTTGAAATATTTGCGGGAAAACTGGGAGACGGGATCCGCTCGTCGGTACGAGGTTCGACGTTCCTGGCGCCTTTACCTGGGGTAATCGAACCAAGGGTCGAATTAATGCCTTTTGCTTTGCTAAGAAATTATCTAAGTATTTATCCTAAGTCTCGATGCACAAAGAATCATGCTTGTGCAAATGCGAAGATGCATGCTCTTTTTGAAAGTGTTTTTGAAGAATTCCCAAGTGTTTGAGATGAATCTGATAAAGTGAAGAAATGATTTTAACTTAGAACTTAAGATTTAAAGTTCTAAGTTTTAAGAATAATCAAAAGCTTGGGAATATGAATCTGGTTTTGGAAAATGATCTTGAAACTTTGAGATAAAAGGAATTTTCAAAGTCATAAATGGACTTTGAATCAGAATAGAAATAAAAATTGAATCAGATAGAATTGGGAAATTTGAAAAAAAATTGAGAAATGGAATTGATTTAAAAGTTGGATTTTTAAGATTAAATTCGAATCCAATATCTGGATTCTGAATTTTGAATTTAAGATCTGGAATGGGAACTTGATTTGAAATTTGGAATTAAAGTGGAATTGGTTAAGAATTGGAATTACAGTGGAATTTGGATTTGGAATTTTAAATGGAATTGGATTCAAGATTTGGAATCCAAGACGGTATTTGGATCTGAAATCTGAGATCCGAGATAGGGTTGGACTCTGGATCCTAAGATAGAATTGGATCTGAAGTCTGAGATCCAAAGTAGAATTGGATTCTGGATCCTAAGATGGATTTGGATCTTTAGTTTGAGATCCAATGTAGGATTGGGTTTTTGGATCCTAGAATGGAATTTTGGATCTGTAATCTGAGATCCAAGGTGAATTGGGTTCTGGATCCTAGAATGGATTTTTGGATCTAAACCTGAGATCCGAGGTGAGTTGGGTTCTGGATCCTAGAATGGATTTTTGGATCTGAATCTGAGATCCGAGGTGAGTTGGGTTCTTGATCCTAGAATGGATTTTTGGATCTGAACCTGAGATCCGATATGAATGTTGAATCCTGGATCCTAAAGGGGAATTGAAATTGTTAAATTCGGAAGATGAATTGAGAACTTCCAAGTTTAAATTGAACTTGGAAAATGAAATTTAGAATTTTGAAAATAAATTTCAAAGTCAAATTGGACTTTGAATTTGGGGTTTGAATTTGGAATTTTTAGAAAATGAATCAAGAATCTCAAAGTTAAATTGAACTTTGAGTTTGATTGGAGTTTTGAATATAAAAATGAATGTGGAATTTCAAAGTCAAATTGAACTTTGAAGACTGACTTGAATTTGAAATCTCAAAAGTTTAAATTGAACTTTGAGAAAAAAATGAGAGGATGAATTGGATTTTACAAGAATTGAAGATTGATTGAAGAAGATATTAATATCACTTGGATAAAAAGAATTTTTGAAAAATATGATGTAATTCTATCCTAAATGATGAATGAATTTAAATAATTTGAAATTGGACTTTGAAAAGCTATTTTATTCTTTAAATGAATTAAGAATAGGGTTTGAAGATATAATATATCCCTGACTATGGTCATTGGATATATTATATAATAACCACATTAAAATTCAAGTAAAGAATAAAATACATTTTTTTTTGTGTTTTTATAGAATTTAAAATGAAATTAACTCTCAATATACCCTGACTATGGACATTGATATATATTTTGAGTTAAATTCTGATAAAAGAAGAAAATATTTAAGGAAATATGATGAATTTTGAAAATGGATCCATTGCGGATCCAGTGTTATTTCATAAAAGATAAAAATACTAAGTCTTGTTTACACCCCGACTATGGCCGTTGGTGTAAATCATCAACTTAGAATTAACTTACCTCTTATGAAAAGGGTGCACGTGCCATTCGTGTTTCACCATCGTGAGAATTTTGAGAAATAGAGGCAAAAATGCATGAAAACAAACAATTCATGATATTTACAATGCTCATTCATTCTACCTACAGCAGGAAATGTAAATTTTCATTCAAATCTAGCTATTACAACTTGGAGTTTGATTTGAAATTACAATTTCTAAAAAAAATGATACTTTTCATATATCTTCCTGCAAAACAACCGGGTTAGTATTGAAAAGAGGAGGAAAATCACATATATCACATGGATATTTAAAAAAATGTTCATAAACCACCGTATGAATGATGGGAAAAGTGGAAAGGATATATATATACCTATATATATATGTATATATATAGGTGTATTCACAGGTATATAAGTGTGTATGGATATATATACACATATATATATATGGGGGGAATCTCTCCAAACATGTTTAAGAATACACATGGAGGGACACATGTGTGTGTATATATATATATATATATATATATATATATATATATATATATATATATATATGATGTATATATGCATCTACATACCTATAATTAGAAGACTTAAGATCATTTATACATAGGTCATGTATACAGGGTATGTCAGGGAAAGCACAACTAAAAAAAAAAACAATATGTAAGTAACCTACAGGAGAAAAACTGCTGCAATCGCAGCAAACATGTTATGCACAGGTAATCAATAGTAAGTGGGGGGGGTTAAGGGTACAGTGATATACTTGAACATGTGGCTGTGTGCAGGAGGTGAGGAAAGTGATTATTGTGCACATATTGTATATGGTGGAAGCGAGAGAGTGGTTGTAAATGAAGGATGAAAGTATAGGAGTGGTGACAAGACATACACCTGCTGCTGCAAATGAGACTGTAGCAGCAGGTGTGTGGACTGATATATAGTAGAAGATATGATGGGATATGGAAAAGAAAGCTTTTTGAACAAATTAAGTAACAAAATAAGACACTGTTTCAAATGTTTTTTTTTTTTTTTTACAACAATTGATGATTTTCCCCGTTCAATCAAACCATGCAGCCAAAAAGGTCCAGAATAGATTAATTTTGATGTTGGAGAATGGACAAGTTCAGAATTTATAAGCTGTTCAAAAAAATGACAGGAAGAAACTCCATCAAGCGAAAAAAAAAACTTTCCCTCAATACTTCGCAATAGGTGACCACAAACTTCAGGAAGCAAGCAACACAATTCTACAACAATGCCTGGAGTTCCAAGAGAATCATAAGCACTGAAAAGGGGTTTGCCACCAGAAATCCCCCATCACGAGAGATCTTGGAGGACAGGTCAGGATAATCATTACAAGACTCAGGGAGACAAACACCAACTTCCTTGAATAGCTTTTGGACAATGAAGAATAAATGATGCAAATTTTGAAAACTTTGATAAGACTGAGTTTACTGAAATCGTTTTGGAAGGGTGACGCAGGTTTGCAGTCAAGGAAACAATACTTGAACAAAGGAATTGTAAGCCACCAGCCAGGCTTTGTAAAAAAAAATGTTCCAATATGATCCTATTAACTCGCCGCACAGTATCATTGGGATCCATTAGCAAAAGGATTAAGCCCTCTGCCATTCTTGATTCCCATGTCTACTGCTTTTGAAGCTCACCTTGCTCTAGCTGTAGAATAAGTTCTGTTGCACACCTTTTGGGCATCCTCATCAGAATAGCCCATGATGAAGACACTTGAATTCCATTTTCACTATCATCACGACCTTTTGGAATTTCCCATTCAAATGAAGACGAGATGCTTTCAGCATATGATAACATCCAATCTTCATAAAGGGAATTAACACAGACTAACTATATGTAAAGGAAAATAATCATATGAATGCAAGAATATTAAATGAAAACTGGATTCATTATTTGGGATTAATCAACTACAGAATAAATAATGCCATGATGAATATATTACAAAAAAAAATGTAAGCCATTAATTTCAACAATAGCTTTAGGTCATTATCCACTGAAGTAATGCTATGAGATGATTTTCAATGAAAATCAAAACACCATGGTTGATGAAGGTAAGAAACCAAACGTCAAGGACAAAGAGCATAATGTAAGCAAGATGTCAAAATCCACAGGAAAATCAAAATAGACAACGGGGATTAAAGATTTAAAACAGGGGATCAATCAAAAACTCATTAACAAGAATGAAATACTAAATATACAGGAAAGACAGGTAAAAGCACAATAGCAAGAATGTGACAAGCAGCTACTCAAACAATGAGAAAATGATAGGAAAATAAATAGCAGAAAATGTATTACGAAACACAAAGCTAACAGGGAGGTGCTGTGATGTATAGAACATACTAAGGAGCGATTCTTGAGGTTATTTGGAGCATCCGATTATCTGGAGATTCTTACCGAGGGCCTTACCGCAATGGGCAGTTCTTCAATTCATCCGCCACTGGGGACGCACCTCCTTGATACGATGGAAAGTTTCCAGGTTTGCTGACATTTCCTGCAACTAATCTACCAAGAGCAAACAACGTTTGGCCAATACCTTTGTGTAATTTTCCAATAGATTGGTAAGGATGGCTTAACTGATCCTAGTGGATTATACAGGAAGTGATATATGTTGGGAACGTGAAAAATCTTTTCTTTGGGACTAGGAAGGTGAATAACATTATCCTACCTATGACAGAAGGGATAAGAAGCAGGAGATGCTTTGGCACCATCCACCTTTCGACCACTGCCCAGAGCCTAGCAAGTTCTGGCAAATCGGTCCTCAAGAGGTTGCACTTTACTTTAACCAGAAAGGGATATTTAGAACTTATAACACAGAAATATTCCAACCCACATGATCGACCAGGATTCATTACCATGATGGAGATGGAATTCCTGATGAGGAGCTCGGGTCGATCAGATTGCAGGGTTTGAATCGGTGATTTAGATAGATAGTAAATGAATCAAGCGGATGAATCATGCAAATAAATCAGGTAAATAGTAAAAGAATTAAATAATTGAACTAAATAATCAACAAATGATAATGAATGCCCTGGGTGAATCAGTGAAGATGGTAAATGACTAAGAGATAAAATATGAATAGTAAGCCTGGAATGAAAAAGGGGTGATTCGAATCCTCTCATCATCGGACATGGAAAAAAAAATCCGGTATAAGCAACATAACGGGACAGATGATCAAATAAAATTTTGAGAATAATCAAAATACAAAACCAAAAAGGCATCAGAGTGTTATCCGATGTCATTTAAAAAAAAAAATGAAGATGACTAAAGTAAATAGACAGAAGAGAACAAGCGATCAGTTAATAAAACGAGGCATAGAAAATCAGGCGTGAATAGATTTTTTTAATCAAAAAATCGGAGAAATCTGATAAACACAAAGCAAGATGTCGGAATGAATCTTCCGATTGTTGTTGCACAAGGTGGGTTGATACTTGCACAAGCAACATCAACGCCACCAGAGGTGCTCTAATGGAGTAGAAATTAGAGGATTAAGAGTAAAACAGGAAAAATGGTGAGGCAAAAGGGAAATAAATGCAGAATGAACTCAAAATCTAGAGGGATTGGTAATGCCATTGAGAGGCATTGTTAATCATCGACATATAGAAGAAGATAATCGAAATTGAAAATCCATGAAGAATAACATTCAAAAATAAAAAGGAAATGAATAAAAAAAGAAATAAGAAGAGAAAAAAAAAAGGATTCAGAAGAATCAGTGATTTACCTTCCTTTTGCAGGGTTATGAAGGAGGGAGTCGGCCTTCAATGGAGATGTACTCTGATATTGCAGTTGGAATCGATCCTTTATCTTGATGCACTTTTGTGATGAGGTTTGACCTCCTTCTCTGTTATGCAGGAGTTCTAAAGGGGGAGGGGATATCTTCCGGTAGCAACTCCGAAAAGGATGTATTTATTTGGAGTTCTTCGGTTGTGCTGGAAGTCGTAGATTGACGAAAGCTGAGATGAGAGAGGCTCCCTTGCTATCAAGGATCGGATTTCTGCGATGCTGCTGAAGCTCTGAAACTGGAAGGCACTTGGAGGTGAGGGGCTTCGATTATAGGATCGAACTTCCTCTGTTGGTGTGGAAGAGAACCTAAAGGAAAGAAAATAGGCAGAATAAGGAGAAGAAGGAACCGAGATGCACAAAGATGGAGGGGTGAAAAGCGGGTGCCTCCAATGGGGCTTTGTGCATCCCCTTTTAAGGAGGAAGAGAAGGTTCGAGAGGTAGGTGCCGTTAGGCATCGATGGCAAAGAAAGGGGGTTCGGAGATGGAGGGTGATGGAGAGAGGAGGCCGTCCGAGAAGAGGGGTTTCAAGGGTTTTGTAAAAGAGAAACTGAAAAGGGGAGAAAAGGAGAAGAAGAAAGAAAGGGTTTGGAGGGGTTTATTCGTAAAAATTTTTGGTTTTTCCAAAAAGAGGCTCCTTCAAAAAGTTTTTCATAAAAAGGGTTTTAAAATGATTTTTTTAGCAAAATTGATTTAGAAAAGCTTAAACTCATTTGTTTTTCTCGTAATTTTTCCATTTTTTTGGGTTTTTTGCGTTATTTTCCATTTTTTGTATTTTTAGAATAAAAATCCTGGAGTCTTACGAGAAACCAAAGGTCAAAACTAATTTTTTGGTGTTTTTGCAAAAATATTTACAAAAGAGAATTTTTCTGAAAATTTTAAAGCCATTTTGAGAAAATTTCTTCAGAAATGGGTTTGGATCCGGTTTTTGAGGAAATATGGATTTAAAGTCCTAGATTCGGATCCGAAATTAATTTTGAATATACCAATGTGGAATTTAATTCAGAAAGACTGAAGAATGAGCTTTGAAACTGCTTTGATTTTCTCAGAAAATAGAGTCGGGGCAACAGGTCATTTTTTTTTTATTTTGAAAAATTTGGGGTGTTCACAGATGCCCCTCTTTGCTACTAAGCCGGTTGAGAGCCGAGCTTAGTGGCAAAGACAACACTCCAAATTTTGAAAATGCCCCAGTCAGCAGGTCTGAACTGGATATGGAAGAATTATTTTGAAAATATGGTTTTCAGGCTTTGAAAACCTTATCCTGAATGGTTTTGGGGAGACGAAATCCTCGAAGATGATATGATTGAGTAAAAAATGAGGAAATCGTGATGGGACTTTAGATGAAAATTCTGAAATGGTGGGAAATGAAAATTTTGATCAGGTCTCATGGGTGAGACCAGATACTATTATCGGAATGATTCAGGTTTAGCCCTTAACCTGGATGGGACGAAGATATATCAGAAGTGTATTGAATGAGGAAAGGAGTTCATGAGAACCTTGATGGGACATTTTGAAAAATGCCTCGTGAAATGAAGCTCAAGTATGATCCTTTATTGGAGGAATATATGAAGCATGGGTTCCTTGATGGGAAGAACCATGGTGGGACTGGAAGAAAACATCTCGTCAACAACAAGGAATCTCATTGGAACGTGACTCAGGTTTTAACCCAAACCTGCAAGGGAGATACCTCGCGAAGCGAGGTTCCGGGTTAACTCTTAATCTGGATAGGAAATCTACCATATGGGTTTCTCAAAAATGGAGAAAGCACGATGGGACCTTCGGAATTTGAACGAACAAATCCGAGAGGGGTTTTTGCGAAAGGAGGAAAGATAGAGTCCCTAAAGCTTTGAAAAGGGGAAGAAATTGGGCGTCTCATTGCTGAGACTGAAATAGCTTTTGAAATCAAAGAATCTTTGGCAAATTGTTCAGGTTTAACCCTTATCCTGAGTGGGGGAAATCTACCATACAGGTTTCTCAAAAATGGAGAAAGCACGATGGGACCATCGGAATTTGGACGAACAAATCCGAAAGGGATTTTTGCGAAAGGAGGAAATATAGAGTCCCTAAAGCTTTGAAAAGGGGAAGAAATTGGGCGTCTCTTTGCTGAGACTGAAATAACTTTTGAAATTAAATGATCTTTCGCAAATTGTTCAGGTTTGACCCTTATCCTGAGTGGGGGGAATCTACCATACAGGTTTCTCAAAAATGGAGAAAGCACGATGGGACCTTCGGAATTTGGACGAACAAATCCGAGAGGGGTTTTTTTTTGCGAAAGGAGGAAATATAGAGTCCCTAAAGCTTTAAAAAGAGGAAGAAATTGGGCGTCTCTTTGCTAAGACTGAAATAGCTTTTGAAATCCAAGAATCTTTCGCAAGAAATTTCAGGTTTTGACCCTTATCCTGAGTGGGTCATCCATACGGAATTCGTTAATGAAAAAAACCGTGATGGGACAGGAAGAGATGCTTCTTTCAGAGGCAGCTCTTTTTGGGAAATATAAACAATGCTTGGTTGCATCAAAAATGAATATTGAATGTTTATTTAATTCTTGGAATAGCTAAAAAATTTTGCCAATAAGATAAAATCACAGTAGATTCAAATGCTTCTAAATGTGCACGTATGTGCAAAGATATTCCCTCTTTTACCTAGAGTATTTCCTCCAATGAGGTTAACTCCTCGGTTTTGAGAGTCAAATTCAAAAATTTAGCGCTGATGATTTTCTTCAAGGAAGCTATCAATTTCCCTGATATGAGTATAAAAGAAATATTCTTAACCTCATAAAAGCAAGAAATGAAGAGATATTGATAAAAGAATTTTGCATGAGAAAAGATGACTTTTGGCAACTTTGGCAGTTTGATATCTGGGTGTCCTCCCGTGATGATCTTTTGCACTCTTTTTGAGTCATTGGGCTTTCTTGGTTTCTCACATCATCCTTCATTTGGATGTCCTGACTTTTTTTCTCTCTTTTTCAGGGAAGGGTACGTCACAAACTCCTTCATCTTGGAGATGTTTCGATCCTTCTTTTATCTCTGGGATTCTATATGATATTGGCTCAAAGAGGTCTTTTAGATGTAGCTGAAATCAAATATCTTTTAGGGTTTGTCGGTAGGTTCATCGCATCTGCTTTCATCTCGACAGTGATCCGAACTTTCCCTGGAAGGATCTGTCACAAACTCCGTCATCTTGGAGATGTTTCAAATCTTCTTTGGCCCCGGAGATCCACTCGCTTAATTCGCCTTCATCTTGACAACAATTGAGAGATCCCTTTTGCGGATATTTGATTGCAACTTTTTAAACGACAATGAGAAGATATGGGTTGAGTGGATTCTTTTATAGCTCCAGATATTTCCATTGTCTGATTGCCAGAAAGTCATTTTAAAACACGCGCCATAGCCAAGATCAATATCAATTCGCTTCTGGCTTTTCAACATCATTGAAGATTTCTTTTATTGATCATATCGAGGATATTTCTTACATCCTTTTGGTTGATCAGCAGGAAAATATTTGAATTTTACCTCTTTTTCGCAAAAGGTTTCACCTTTTTGAAGGAAATATTAGAGGTAATATGAGAAAATTCTTTTTGTGTAGTCAGACTTTTAGAATCAACAAATGCTTTTAGCAAATTAGCAAAGTTTTCACGAATTCTTTGTAAAATAATCATTCAATATAGATTTTGATGAGACCTTGAGTTGCAGTCTTTTGATTTTGGAAATACACGACCAGCAAAAGTTGGAACATTTGAAATACATGACCAGCAGAAGCTGGAATGTTTGAAATACATGACCAGCGGAAAGTTGGAACATTTGAAATACATGACCAGCAAAATCTGGATCTTTTGGAAATACATGACCAACGAAAGTTGGATCTTTTGGAAACACATGACCAGCGAGATGCTGGATCTTTTGGAAGTACATCAAATTTAAGTCAGAACTTGAATTCTGTAAAAAGGGAAGAATTTGATCAAAACACTGAATTTAGAAGGTTACCGATGCGAGGACCGGATTTTCTAAATGAGTTCAACATATGATTGAAAAATTTGAGAAATAGCCAGTGCGAGGACTGGGGTGGGAAGATGAGCTAGGAAAGTAAAATTTTGATGAAAGATTCTGAATTCAATGGACCGTCACATCCTAACTGCGTGTGGTTTGTTTTCAGGATTTTATCTCCTTATCCTGAACTAGGAAGGAAGGAAAGAAATACCTCATTAGCAGGAGGCATCAGGTTTATCCCTTAACCTGAAGGGGTAGAAGAATTGATGAATTTCCAATGCGAGGATTCGATTCAAAAGGAAGTCCTGGTCGGAACTCAGAACTTCGACTGAAAATAATAGAAGAAAAACCTGAGCTGGAACTCGGATTTCCAAAAGAATGAACGATTTCCAATGCTAGGATTGGATTCAAAAGGATGTCCTGGTCGGAACTCAGAACTTCGACTGAAAATAATAGAAGAAAAACCCGAGCTGCAACTCGGATTTTCAAAGGAATGATGAAAGGTTTTCCAATGCGAGGATTGGATTCAAAAGGAAGTCCTGGTCGGAACTCAGAACTTCGACTGAAAATAATAGAAGAAAAACCCGAGCTGGGACTCGGAAAAGAAACGATGGATTTCCAATGCGAGGATTGGATTCAGAAGGAAGTCCTGGTCGGAACTCAGAACTTCGACTGAAAATAATAGAAGAAAACCTGAGCTGGAACTCGGATTTCCAAAGAAATGAAGGATTTCCAATGAGAGGATTGGATTCAGAAGGAAGTCCTGGTCGGAACTCAGAACTTTGATTGAAAATAATAGAAGAAAAATCCGAGCTGGAACTCGGATTTCCAAAGAAATGAAGGATTTCCAATGCGAGGATTGGATTCAAAAGGAAGTCCGAGTCGGAACTCAGAACTTCGAACGAAAGAATAAAGGAAGAAGCCCGAGTGAAAACTCGGGTTTTTGACAAGAGATTGAGTTTTTAGAAATTTGCCAGTGCCAGGACCGGACCTAGGATTGAGAATGACCATTTAGGGGACTGAATGATCTGATTGCCCCCTTATCTTGATTGGGGAGGAAATAAAATTTAAAAGAACAAATGAGAAGAGATAGAAATTGATGGAAGATTTGACGAAAGAGAAGAATCAAGGAATTTTTTATGGAAATAATTCTCACAAGTAGCATTGCTGCTCCTATTTGGGGTTTCAGGATTATCCCTTATCCTGAATGGGAAGGGAATACAAGTTTGGCAAGAATTAATAAAGAATCGACAACAAAAAATAAATAAATAAATAAAATTGATAAAATGAGATAAAGAAAAAGATTTGGCAGAGATTAATGAAGCTTAAAAAGAGGAAGAAAGACATTCAGGACTATCCCTTATCCTGAAGAAAGAAGGACCTCGTAAGATGAGGTTTCAGGTTTATCCCTTAACCTGAAGGAGGAAAAAGAAAAAGAAAAGAAGGAAAAAGAAATACCTCATGGGAAAGAGGCATCAGGTTTATCCCTTAACCTGAAAGGGTAAATTTTTTTTAAAAATAAGAATCAAGGAGAAAAAATGGATAAATAATAATAAAAATAAAATAAAAATTGATAAAACTGATAAAAATGGATAAACAAAAAGGTTGATAGAAGTTGAGAAAAGAATTTGATCCTGCCTGCATGTGGGATCTTTAAAATGAGAGAAGAAGATGAGAAAATCATGTTTTGGAAAGAAGGATTAACCACGAGAGCTAATCTTTGAAAAGGGATCATTCATGAGAGATCATCATGCGGGTTAATTTTTTTGAAGCAATGATTTGTAAACTAATCTGTAGAAAATATGATCAATACAAGGGTTGATATTTGAATGTAATGATTCAAAATCAATTTTTAGAAAATATGATCAACGCAAGGGTTGATCTTTGAATGCAATGATTTGAAATCAATTTTTAGAAAGCATAATCAACACCAGGATTGATTTTTGAATGCAATGATTCGAAATCAATTTTTTTAGGAAATATGATCAACACAAGAGTTGACGTTTGAAATATAATGAAATCAATTTTTGGAAAATGAGATCAACACAAGGGTTGATCTTTGAAATGCAATGATTCGAAATCGATTCGTGGAAAAATATGATCAACACGAGGGTTGATCTTTGAACGTAATGAAATCAAATTTTTGGAAAATGAGATCAACACAAGGGTTGATCTTTGAAATGCAATGATTCGAAATCGATTTGTAGAAAAATATGATCAACACGAGGGTTGATCTTTGAATGTAATGAAATCAAATTTTTGGAAAATGAGATCAATACAGGGGTTGATCTTTGAAATGCAATGATTCGAAATTGATTTGTAGGAAAATATGATCAACACGAGGGTTGATCTTTGAAAAAGGTTGTAATAAAATATTTGAACTAGATTTTTTCATGATTTTTTTTTTGAAAGACCCTCATAGGTAATCTCATTTCTCTCATGAATGATGTTAGGACTGTCCCGAATTTTGAAAAAGAAATTTAAATACCCCAATATAGCAAAAAGAAGAAAGTATTGAATATCAAAGATATAAAGAAAAATCGACATTTCATTGATAAGCAAAAGTTGATAACAGAACTGAATATTTGCAAGTATTTTAACTAAAAAGAAGTCACAAAGACTGGGCTGACTTGCCCCTACAAAACGACTAACAGAAAGGGATGAAAGCGAAAAACTCTGGGTATTTTCAATTCTCTGAGTAGTATGGAAATGGTTCAGGCGGAACTGCAGTCTGCCCTCCTCCTTCTTCTGGTACCAGAAGCTCTTTATCAATGTAGTCCTGCACAATGTTTTTTAGGACAAAGCAGCGCTCCATGTCATGCCCCCTCGCTCGATGAAACTTGTAAAAATGATTCTTCCATTTCCCTTTGGTGACAGAGGGATCATCCTGCTTTGGTAGCTTGATCATTTCTTTCTCGAGCAGGTATTGGAGAACTTCTTCGATTGGCTGGCCTAGGGGGTAAGTTGTCGGTCATAACCCCAACCCTCATGCTTTGCTTTCTTAGGCTTGTTTGACTTCCACTGAGTGCTGACCCCTGCCTGATAGCTGGACTGAGCTTGCATGTTTAGGAGATCTGGATGCCTTTCTTCTTCATTTTTGACAAAGAGATTCTTGTCGAGGCAATCCTGAACGATATTCTTGAAGATGAAGCAATGCTCAGTGTCATGCCCTGTTACTTGATGGTATCTGCAAAACTGGTCTATATATTTTCCCATGACTGTGGAAGGGCTGGCGGCTTTTGGGAGCCTGAGTAATCTGTTGGCCATCATATATTCGAGGATTGTGTCGAGCGGTTGATCTAAAGGAGTGAAATCTCGATCCTTGCTCCAATCCTTGCGCTTTGGTTCTTCCTGCTTCTTGCCTTTCTGCTGAGGACTGTATTGAAGAGGTCTATTATGGTTTTCACAATATTTCCCAATCTGGCTTTTGTGTTCTCCCAAGTAGCTGCCCTGGTTGCCTTGATGGATGATCCTGCTGGCTTTAGAGTTTCCTGCACTGATGTGGTTGTGTTCAGTCAGAGGGAAGGTGACAGGTGTCTTTCCTTCTTCGGGAGCTTTTCCGCAATTGGCTTCAGCTTGTTCAGATAATATCTCCACCATCATCTTTTTGAATAATTGATATATCGCAGGATCGATCTCACTTTTGCTGTCCTGAACCCCTCTTTTGAAAGATTTTTGAGAATCCATTCCTTTCTCTCTCTGTTTGTAACTGGGATGTTAGAGCAGTGTGATCTCTGAGCTTTGACCGACTCAACTGATAGTGTTGATGCTCTCTGTGGATTATAAATGGGTTTTTTTTAGAAAAGATCTAGGAAGAAAAATAAAGGAGGAAATCATAATCTGAAAATGAAAACATCCCATTACGAGGGATCGGGTTGTCACCAAAATTTGCGACAACCGCACTGTTTTTCTGAAAAAGGATAGACATGTAAAAATATGAATAAAGATAAATTTTGAAAAGGACATATCCTGACAAAAGAGGTTTTATTGTAAATGAAGGGAATGGAATATAGAAAAGAAAATTTTTGAAGAATTGCAGGCAGGATCAAAGAGAATTAGAAGAAATTAAGAGAAGAAAAGGAAAATACACCTGGGTTTTAAAATAAAGAGGAAATTTTGAATAATATATACCCAGGGTTAGAAAAATATATATAGGGGAAATATAAAACATTACACAATTTACAAATAGACAAACAAAGATGCACAAATAGCACTCCCTAGAGGCTGACTCTAAATGCAATAGTTGAAATGGCTTGTAGGACCTTAATACTAACTCTAGAGTTCAAATTATCTGATTCCAATCAAGATACGCCGATATACCCAAGCCGAAGCTCGAAGTACGTGGCATAGAAATATTTCTCCGGTTCTTAGGTAATGGCTTCCCAACATCCTTGAGCACCTACCGATATACCTCGGACTATGGCCCTTAGGTACGTGGTAGGGGGCGCGAACCCAAATAAGTGGTCCAGTTGTGAGGCTCTCTCCCGAACTATGGTTCAGTGAGACAGCCCAGCAACGTGAAGACCGGGACAATATAGGTATGAAGGTTTTCAAAATATGTGCAACATGCAAGAAATCAGACGGCTCTAATGCAAGTCCTAAAGAGATAGATTTAAAATGAAGAGAAGCATACACTTGCATACATTGTTTTGAATTCAATCCCTAAAATTGAGGAGAGTTGTATTTCAGACCTAAGTCTAATGTGAGCATGGAATAATCTACTCAATATGGTCCTACCAAACCATACTTAGATTCTATATGCAATGATGTCAGCTTAGGACAAAATCTAGGCTCCTAAGGTTTGCATGAAAATGTAGCTGACATTTTGAAGAATAAAGACTTAGATAATGTCAAAGCAAAAGAAAAGGCATTAAATTCGACCGAACGAAGACGAGTCCCATCTCGGTCGCCAAACCTGTGATCATCGCAAAAAATTTCCTCTCTTAATGTTCTCTCTCTTCCTTCTCTTTTTCTTTCCAACCTCTTATTTTCCTCCTTTTTGAAGGGAGAAAAGATAAAAGAACGGAAAGAAAGAGAGAAGAGAAAAGAAAGAAGAGAAGAGAAGAGAAGAGAAACTCTTTTGCGGGTCTCACTTGACCTTAATTTTGAAGATCTTTTTTAAAATAACTCGCCTCCATTTTTGAAATATTTGCGGGAAAACTGGGAGACGGGATCCGCTCGTCGGTACGAGGTTCGACCGTTCCTGGCGCCTTTACCTGGGGTAATCGAACCAAGGGTCGAATTAATGCCTTTTGCTTTGCTAAGAAATTATCTAAGTATTTATCCTAAGTCTAGATGCACAAAGAATCATGCTTGTGCAAATGCGAAGATGCATGCTCTTTTTGAAAGTGTTTTTGAAGAATTCCCAAGTGTTTGAGATGAATCTGATAAAGTGAAGAAATGATTTTAACTTAGAACTTAAGATTTAAAGTTCTAAGTTTTAAGAATAATCAAAAGCTTGGGAATATGAATCTGGTTTTGGAAAATGATCTTGAAACTTTGAGATAAAAGGAATTTTCAAAGTCATAAATGGACTTTGAATCAGAATAGAAATAAAAATTGAATCAGATAGAATTGGGAAATTTGAAAAAAAATTGAGAAATGGAATTGATTTAAAAGTTGGATTTTTAAGATGAAATTCGAATCCAATATCTGGATTCTGAATTTTGAATTTAAGATCTAGAATGGGAACTTGATTTGAAATTTGGAATTAAAGTGGAATTGGTTAAGAATTGGAATTACAGTGGAATTTGGATTTGGAATTTTAAATGGAATTGGATTCAAGATTTGGAATCCAAGACGGTATTTGGATCTGAAATCTGAGATCCGAGATAGGGTTGGACTCTTGATCCTAAGATAGAATTGGATCTGAAGTCTGAGATCCAAAGTAGAATTGGATTCTGGATCCTAAGATGGATTTGGATCTGAAGTCTGAGATCCAATGTAGGATTGGGTTTTTGGATCCTAGAATGGAATTTTGGATCTGTAATCTGAGATCCAAGGTGAATTGGGTTCTGGATCCTAGAATGGATTTTTGGATCTAAACCTGAGATCCGAGGTGAGTTGGGTTCTGGATCCTAGAATGGATTTTTGGATCTGAACCTGAGATCCGAGGTGAGTTGGGTTCTGGATCCTAGAATGGATTTTTGGATCTGAACCTGAGATCCGATATGAATGTTGAATCCTGGATCCTAAAGGGGAATTGAAATTGTTAAATTCGGAAGATGAATTGAGAACTTCCAAGTTTAAATTGAACTTGGAAAATGAAATTTAGAATTTTGAAAATAAATTTCAAAGTCAAATTGGACTTTGAATTTGGGGTTTGAATTTGGAATTTTTAGAAAATGAATCAAGAATCTCAAAGTTAAATTGAACTTTGAGTTTGATTGGAGTTTTGAATATAAAAACGAATGTGGAATTTCAAAGTCAAATTGAACTTTGAAATCTGACATGAATTTGAAATCTCAAAAGTTTAAATTGAACTTTGAGAAAAAAATGAGAGGATGAATTGGATTTTACAAGAATTGAAGATTGATTGAAGAAGATATTAATATCACTTGGATAAAAAGAATTTTTGAAAAATATGATGTAATTCTATCCTAAATGATGAATGGATTTAAATAATTTGAAATTGGACTTTGAAAAGCTATTTCATTCTTTAAATGAATTAAGAATGGGGTTTGAAGATATAATATATCCCTGACTATGGTCATTGGATATATTATATAATAACCACATTAAAATTCAAGTAAAGAATAAAATACATTTTTTTGTGCTTTTATAGAATTTAAAATGAAATTAACTCTCAATATACCCTGACTATGACCATTGATATATATTTTGAGTCAATTTTGAGTTAAATTCTGATAAAAGAAGAAAATATTTAAGGAAATATGATGAATTTTGAAAATGGATCCATTGCGGATCCAGTGTTATTTCATAAAAGATAAAAATACTAAGTCTTGTTTACACCCCGACTATGGCCGTTGGTGTAAATCATCAACTTAGAATTAACTTACCTCTTATGAAAAGGGTGCACGTGCCATTCGTGTTTCACCATCATGAGAATTTTGAGAAATAGATGCAAAAATGCATGAAAACAAACAATTCATGATATTTACAATGCTCATTCATTCTACCTACAGCAGGAAATGTAAATTTTCATTCAAATCTAGCTATTACAACTTGGAGTTTGATTTGAAATTACAATTTCTAAAAAAAATGATACTTTTCATACATCTTCCTGCAAAACAACCAGGTTAGTATTGAAAAGAGGAGGAAAATCACATATATCACATGGATATCTAAAAAAATGTTCATAAACCACGGTATGAATGATGGGAAAAGTGGAAAGGATATATATATACCTATATATATATATATGTATATATATAGGTGTATTCACAGGTATATAAGTGTGTATGGATATATATACACATATATATATATGGGGGGAATCTCTCCAAACATGTTTAAGAATACACATGGAGGGACACATGTGTGTGTATATATATATATATATATATATATATATATATATATATATATATATATATATATATATATATATATATATATATATATATATATGATGTATATATGCATCTACATACCTATAATTAGAAGACTTAAGATCATTTATACATAGGTCATGTATACAGGGTATGTCAGGGAAAGCACAACTAAAAAAAAAAACAATATGTAAGTAACCTACAGGAGAAAAAATGCTGCAATCGCAGCAAACATGTTATGCACAGGTAATCAATAGTAAGTGGGGGGGGGTTAAGGGTACAGTGATATACTTGAACATGTGGCTGTGTGCAGGAGGTGAGGAAAGTGATTATTGTGCACATATTGTATATGGTGGAAGCGAGAGAGTGGTTGTAAATGAAGGATGAAAGTATAGGAGTGGTGACAAGACATACACCTGCTGCTGCAAATGAGACTGTAGCAGCAGGTGTGTGGACTGATATATAGTAGAAGATATGATGGGATATGGAAAAGAAAGCTTTTTGAACAAATTAAGTAACAAAATAAGACACTGTTTCAAATGTTTTTTTTTTTACAACAATTGATGATTTTCCCCGTTCAATCAAACCATGCAGCCAAAAAGGTCCAGAATAGATTAATTTTGATGTTGGAGAATGGACAAGTTCAGAATTTATAAGCTATTCAAAAAAATGACAGGAAGAAACTCCATCAAGCGAAAAAAAAAACTTTCCCTCAATACTTCGCAATAGGTGACCACAAACTCCAGGAAGCAAGCAACACAATTCTACAACAATGCCTGGAGTTCCAAGAGAATCATAAGCACTGAAAACGGGTTTGCCACCAGAAATCCCCCATCACGAGAGATCTTGGAGGACAGGTCAGGATAATCATTACAAGACTCAGGGAGACAAACACCAACTTCCTTGAAAAGCTTTTGGACAATGAAGAATAAATGATGCAAATTTTGAAAACTTTGATAAGACTGAGTTTACTGAAATTGTTTTGGAAGGGTGACGCAGTCTTGCAGTCAAGGAAACAATACTTGAACAAAGGAATTGTAAGCCACCAGCCAGGCTTTGTAAAAAAAAATGTTCCAATATGATCCTATTAACTCGCCGCACAATATCATTGGGATCCATTAGCAAAAGGATTAAGCCCTCTGCCATTCTTGATTCCCATGTCCACTGCTTTTGAAGCTCACCTTGCTCTAGCTGTAGAATAAGTTCTGTTGCACACCTTTTGGGCATCCTCATCAGAATAGCCCATGATGAAGACACTTGAATTCCATTTTCACTATCATCACGACCTTTTGGAATTTCCCATTCAAATGAAGACGAGATGCTTCCAGCATATGATAACATCCAATCTTCATAAAGGGAATTAACACAGACTAACTATATGTAAAGGAAAATAATCATATGAATGCAAGAATATTAAATGAAAAGTGGATTCATTATTTGGGATTAATCAACTACAGAATAAATAATGCCATGATGAATATATTACAAAAAAAAATGTAAGCCATTAATTTCAACAATAGCTTTAGGTCATTATCCACTGAAGTAATGCTATGAGATGATTTTCAATGAAAATCAAAACACCATGGTTGATGAAGGTAAGAAACCAAACGTCAAGGACAAAGAGCATAATGTAAGCAAGATGTCAAAATCCACAGGAAAATCAAAATAGACAACGGGGATTAAAGATTTAAAACAGGGGATCAATCAAAAACTCATTAACAAGAATGAAATACTAAATATACAGGAAAGACAGGTAAAAGCACAATAGCAAGAATGTGACAAGCAGCTACTCAAACAATGAGAAAATGATAGGAAAACAAATGATAATGAATGCCCTGGGTGAATCAGTGAAGATGGTAAATGACTAAGAGATAAAATAAGAATAGTAAGCCTGGAATGAAAAAGGGGTGATTCGAATCCTCTCATCATCGGACATGGAAAAAAAAATCCGGTATAAGCAACATAACGGGACAGATGATCAAATAAAATTTTGAGAATAATCAAAATACAAAACCAAAAAGGCATCAGAGTGTTATCCGATGTCATTTAAAAAAAAAAATGAAGATGACTAAAGTAAATAGACAGAAGAGAACAAGCGATCAGTTAATAAAACGAGGCATAGAAAATCAGGCGTGAATAGATTTTTTTAATCAAAAAATCAGAGAAATCTGATAAACACAAAGCATGATGTCGGAATGAATCTTCCGATTGTTGTTGCACAAGGTGGGTTGATACTTGCACAAGCAACATCAACGCCACCAGAGGTGCTCTAATGGAGTAGAAATTAGAGGATTAAGAGTAAAACAGGAAAAATGGTGAGGCAAAAGGGAAATAAATGCAGAATGAACTCAAAATCCAGAGGGATTGGTAATGCCATTGAGAGGCATTGTTAATCATCGACATATAGAAGAAGATAATCAAAATTGAAAATCCATGAAGAATAACATTCAAAAATAAAAAGGAAATGAATAAAAAAAGAAATAAGAAGAGAAAAAAAAAGGATTCAGAAGAATCGGTGATTTACCTTCCTTTTGCAGGGTTATGAAGGAGGGAGTCGGCCTTCAATGGAGATGTACTCTGATATTGCAGTTGGAATCAATCCTTTATCTTGATGCACTTTTGTGATGAGGTTGACTTCCTTCTCTGTTATGCAGGAGTTCTAAAGGGGGAGGGGATATCTTCCGGTAGCAACTCCGAAAAGGATGTATTTATTTGGAGTTCTTCGGTTGTGCTGGAAGTCGTAGATTGACGAAAGCTGAGATGAGAGAGGCTCCCTTGCTATCAAGGATCGGATTTCTGCGATGCTGCTGAAGCTCTGAAACTGGAAGGCACTTGGAGGTGAGGGGCTTCGATTATAGGATCGAACTTCCTCTGTTGCTGTGGAAGAGAACCTAAAGGAAAGAAAATAGGCAGAATAAGGAGAAGAAGGAACCGAGATGCACAAAGATGGAGGGGTGAAAAGCGGGTGCCTCCAATGGGGCTTTGTGCATCCCCTTTTAAGGAGGAAGAGAAGGTTCGAGAGGTAGGTGCCGTTAGGCATCGATGGCGAAGAAAGGGGGTTCGGAGATGGAGGGTGATGGAGAGAGGAGGCCGTCCGGGAAGAGGGGTTTCAAGGGTTTTGTAAAAGAGAAACTGAAAAGGGGAGAAAAGGAGAAGAAGAAAGAAAGGGTTTGGAGGGGTTTATTCATAAAAATTTTTGGTTTTTCCAAAAAGAGGCTCCTTCAAAAAGTTTTTCATAAAAAGGGTTTTAAAATGATTTTTTTAGCAAAATTGATTTAGAAAAGCTTAAACTCATTTGTTTTTCTCGTAATTTTTCCATTTTTTTGGGTTTTTTGCGTTATTTTCCATTTTTTGTATTTTTAGAATAAAAATCCTGGAGTCTTACGAGAAACCAAAGGTCAAAACTAATTTTTTGGTGTTTTTGCAAAAATATTTACAAAAGAGAATTTTTCTGAAAATTTTAAAGCCATTTTGAGAAAATTTCTTCAAAAATGGGTTTGGATCCGGTTTTTGAGGAAATATGGATTTAAAGTCCTAGATTCGGATCCGAAATTAATTTTGAATATACCAATGTGGAATTTAATTAAGAAAGACTGAAGAATGAGCTTTGAAACTGCTTTGATTTTCTCAGAAAATAGAGTCGGGGCAACAGGGTCATTTTTTTTTTATTTTGAAAAATTTGGGGTGTTCACAGATGCCCCTCTTTGCTACTAAGCCGGTTGAGAGCCGAGCTTAGTGGCAAAGACAACACTCCAAATTTTGAAAATGCCCCAGTCAGCAGGTCTGAACTGGATATGGAAGAATTATTTTGAAAATATGGTTTTTCAGGCTTTGAAAACCTTATCCTGAATGGTTTTGGGGAGACGAAATCCTCGAAGATGATATGATTGAGTAAAAAATGAGGAAATCGTGATGGGACTTTAGATGGAAATTTTGAAATGGTGGGAAATGAAAATTTTGATCAGGTCTCATGGGTGAGACCAGATACTATTATCGGAATGATTCAGGTTTAGCCCTTAACCTGGATGGGACGAAGATATATCAGAAGTGTATTGAATGAGTTAAGGAGTTCATGAGAACCTTGATGGGACATTTTGAAAAATGCCTCGTGAAATGAAGCTCAAGTATGATCCTTTATTGGAGGAATATATGAAGCATGGGTTCCTTGATGGGAAGAACCATGGTGGGACTGGAAGAAAACATCTCGTCAACAACAAGGAATCTCATTGGAACGTGACTCAGGTTTTAACCCAAACCTGCAAGGGAGATACCTCGCGAAGCGAGGTTCCGGGTTAACTCTTAATCTGGATAGGAAATCTACTATATGGGTTTCTCAAAAATGGAGAAAGCACGATGGGACCTTCGGAATTTGGACGAACAAATCCGAGAGGGGTTTTTGCGAAAGGAGGAAACATAGAGTCCCTAAAGCTTTGAAAAGGGGAAGAAATTGGGCGTCTCATTGCTGAGACTGAAATAGCTTTTGAAATCAAAGAATCTTTCGCAAATTGTTCAGGTTTAACCCTTATCCTGAGTGGGGGAAATCTACCATACAGGTTTCTCAAAAATGGAGAAAGCACGATGGGACCATCAGAATTTGGACGAACAAATCCAAAAGGGATTTTTGCGAAAGGAGGAAATATAGAGTCCCGAAAGCTTTGAAAAGGGGAAGAAATTGGGCGTCTCTTTGCTGAGACTGAAATAGCTTTTGAAATTAAATGATCTTTTGCAAATGGTTCAGGTTTGACCCTTATCCTGAGTGGGGGGAATCTACCATATAGGTTTCTCAAAAATGGAGAAAGCACGATGGGACCTTCGGAATTTGGACGAACAAATCCGAGAGGGGTTTTTTTTTGCGAAAGGAGGAAATATAGAGTCCCTAAAGCTTTAAAAAGGGGAAGAAATTGGGCGTCTCTTTGCTGAGACTGAAATAGCTTTTGAAATCCAAGAATCTTTCGCAAGAAATTTCAGGTTTTGACCCTTATCCTGAGTGGGTCATCCATACGGAATTCGTTAATGAAAAAAACCGTGATGGGACAGGAAGAGATGCTTCTTTCAGAGGCAGCTCTTTTTGGGAAATATAAACAACGCTTGGTTGCATCAAAAATGAATATTGAATGTTTATTTAATTCTTGGAATAGCTAGAAAATTTTGCCAATAAGATAAAATCACAGTAGATTCAAATGCTTCTAAATGTGCACGTATGTGCAAAGATATTCCCTCTTTTACCTAGAGTATTTCCTCCAATGAGGTTAACTCCTCGGTTTTGAGAGTCAAATTCAAAAATTTAGCGCTGATGATTTTCTTCAAGGAAGCTATCAATTTCCCTGATATGAGTATAAAAGAAATATTCTTAACCTCATAAAAGCAGGAAATGAAGATATATTGATAAAAGAATTTTGCATGAGAAAATATGACTTTTGGCAACTTTGGCAGTTTGATATCTGGGTGTCCTCCCGTGATGATCTTTTGCACTCTTTTTGAGTCATTGGGCTTTCTTGGTTTCTCACATCATCCTTCATTTGGATGTCCTGACTTTTTTCTCTCTTTTTCAGGGAAGGGTACGTCACAAACTCCTTCATCTTGGAGATGTTCCGATCCTTCTTTTATCTCAGGGATTCTATATGATATTGGCTCAAAGAGGTCTTTTAGATGTAGCTGAAATCAAATATCTTTTAGGGTTTGTCGGTAGGTTCATCGCATCTGCTTTCATCTCGACAGTGATCCGAACTTTCCCTGGAAGGATCTGTCACAAACTCCGTCATCTTGGAGATGTTTCAAATCTTCTTTGGCCCCGGAGATCCACTCGCTTAATTTGCCTTCATCTTGACGACATTTGAGAGATCCCTTTTGCGGATATTTGATTGCAACTTTTTAAACGACAATGAGAAGATATGGGTTGAGTGGATTCTTTTATAGCTCCAGATATTTCCATTGTCTGATTGCCAGAAAGTCATTTTAAAACACGCGCCATAGCCAAGATCAATATCAATTCGCTTCTGGCTTTTCAACATCATTGAAGATTTCTTTTATTGATCATATCGAGGATATTTCTTACATCCTTTTGGTTGATCAACAGGAAAATATTTGAATTTTACGTCTTTTTCGCAAAAGGTTTCACCTTTTTGAAGGAAATATTAGAGGTAATATGAAAAAATTCTTTTTGTGTAGTCAGACTTTTAGAATCAACAAATGCTTTTAGCAAATTGCCAAAGTTTTCACGAATTCTTTGTAAAATAATCATTCAATATAGATTTTGATGAGACCTTGAGTTGCAGTCTTTTGATTTTGGAAATACACGACCAGCAAAAGCTGGAACCTTTGAAATACATGATCAGCAGAAGCTGGAATGTTTGAAATACATGACCAGCGGAAAGTTGGAACATTTGAAATACATGACCAGCAAAATCTGGATCTTTTGGAAATACATGACCAACGAAAGTTGGATCTTTTGGAAACACATGACCAGCGAGATGCTGGATCTTTTGGAAGTACATCAAATTTAAGTCAGAACTTGAATTTTGTAAAAAGGGAAGAATTTGATCAAAACACTGAATTTAGAAGGTTACCGATACGAGGACCGGATTTTCTAAATGAGTTCAACATATGATTGAAAAATTTGAGAAATAGCCAGTGCGAGGACTGGGGTGGGAAGATGAGCTAGGAAAGTAAAATTTTGATGAAAGATTCTGAATTCAATGGACCGTCACATCCTAACTGCGTGTGGTTTGTTTTCAGGATTTTATCTCCTTATCCTGAACTAGGAAGGAAGGAAAGAAATACCTCGTTAGCAGGAGGCATCAGGTTTATCCCTTAACCTGAAGGGGTAGAAGAATTGATGAATTTCCAATGCGAGGATTCGATTCAAAAGGAAGTCCTGGTCGGAACTCAGAACTTCGACTGAAAATAATAGAAGAAAAACCTGAGCTGGAACTCGGATTTCCAAAAGAATGAAGGATTTCCAATGCTAGGATTGGATTCAAAAGGAAGTCCTGGTCGGAACTCAGAACTTCGACTGAAAATAATAGAAGAAAAACCCGAGCTGCAACTCGGATTTTCAAAGGAATGATGGAAGGTTTTCCAATGCGAGGATTGGATTCAAAAGGAAGTCCTGGTCGGAACTCAGAACTTCGACTGAAAATAATAGAAGAAAAACCTGAGCTGGGACTCGGAAAAGAAACGATGGATTTCCAATGCGAGGATTGGATTCAGAAGGAAGTCCTGGTCGGAACTCAGAACTTCGACTGAAAATAATAGAAGAAAACCTGAGCTGGAACTCGGATTTCCAAAGAAATGAAGGATTTCCAATGAGAGGATTGGATTCAGAAGGAAGTCCTGGTCGGAACTCAGAACTTCGATTGAAAATAATAGAAGAAAAATCCGAGCTGGAACTCGGATTTCCATAGAAATGAAGGATTTCCAATGCGAGGATTTGATTCAAAAGGAAGTCCGAGTCGGAACTCAGAACTTCGAACGAAAGAATAAAGGAAGAAGCCCGAGTGAAAACTCTGGTTTTTGACAAGAGATTGAGTTTTTAGATATTTGCCAGTGCGAGGACCGGACCTGGGATTGAGAATGACCATTTAGGGGACTGAATGATCTGATTGCCCCCTTATCTTGATTGGGGAGGAAATAAAATTTAAAAGAACAAATGAGAAGAGATAGAAATTGATGGAAGATTTGACGAAAGAGAAGAATCATGGAATTTTTTATGGAAATAATTCTCACAGGTAGCATTGTTGCTCCTATGAGGGGTTTCAGGATTATCTCTTATCCTGAATGGGAAGGGAATAAAAGTTTGGCAAGAATTAATAAAGAATCGACAAAAAAAATAAATAAATAAATAAAATTGATAAAATGAGATAAAGAAAAAGATTTGGCAGAGATTAATGAAGCTTAAAAAGAGGAAGAAAGACATTCAGGACTATCCCTTATCCTGAAGAAAGAAGGACCTCGTAAGATGAGGTTTCAGGTTTATCCCTTAACCTGAAGGAGGAAAAAGAAAAAGAAAAGAAGGAAAAAGAAATACCTCATGGGAAAGAGGCATCAGGTTTATCCCTTAACCTGAAAGGGTAATTTTTTTTTAAAAATAAGAATCAAGAAGAAAAAATGGATAAATAATAATAAAAATAAAATAAAAATTGATAAAACTGATAAAAATGGATAAAAAAAAAGGTTGATAGAAGTTGAGAAAAGAATTTGATCCTGCCTGCATGTGGGATCTTTAAAATGAGAGAAGAAGATGAGAAAATCATTTTTTGGAAAGAAGGATTAACCACGAGAGCTAATCTTTGAAAAGGGATCATTCATGAGAGATCATCATGAGGGTTAATTTTTTTGAAGCAATGATTTGTAAACTAATCTGTAGAAAATATGATCAATACGAGGGTTGATATTTGAATGTAATGATTCAAAATCAATTTTTAGAAAATATGATCAACGCAAGGGTTGATCTTTGAATGCAATGATTTGAAATCAATTTTTAGAAAGCATAATCAACACCAGGATTGATTTTTGAATGCAATGATTCGAAATCAATTTTTTTAGGAAATATGATCAACACAAGAGTTGACGTTTGAAATATAATGAAATCAATTTTTGGAAAATGAGATCAACACAAGGGTTGATCTTTGAAATGCAATGATTCGAAATCGATTCGTGGAAAAATATGATCAACACGAGGGTTGATCTTTGAACGTAATGAAATCAAATTTTTGGAAAATGAGATCAACACAAGGGTTGATCTTTGAAATGCAATGATTCGAAATCGATTTGTAGAAAAATATGATCAACACGAGGGTTGATCTTTGAATGTAATGAAATCAAATTTTTGGAAAATGAGATCAATACAGGGGTTGATCTTTGAAATGCAATGATTCGAAATTGATTTGTAGGAAAATATGATCAACACGAGGGTTGATCTTTGAAAAAGGTTGTAATAAAATATTTGAACTAGATTTTTCATGATTTTTTTTTTAAAGACCCTCATAGGTAATCTCATTTCTCTCATGAATGATGTCAGGACTGTCCCAAATTTTGAAAAAGAAATTTAAATACCCCAATATAGCAAAAAGAAGAAAGTATTGAATATCAAAGATATAAAGAAAAATCGACATTTCATTGATAAGCAAAAGTTGATAACAGAACTGAATATTTACAAGTATTTTAACTAAAAAGAAGTCACAAAGACTGGGCTGACTTGCCCCTACAAAACGACTAACAGAAAGGGATGAAAGCGAAAAACTCTGGGTATTTTCAATTCTCTGAGTAGTATGGAAATGGTTCAGGCGGAACTGCAGTCTGCCCTCCTCCTTCTTCTGGTACCAGAAGCTCTTTATCAATGTAGTCCTGCACAATGTTTTTTAGGACAAAGCAGCGCTCCATGTCATGCCCCCTCGCTCGATGAAACTTGCAAAAATGATTCTTCCATTTCCCTTTGGTGACAGAGGGATCATCCTGCTTTGGTAGCTTGATCATTTCTTTCTCGAGCAGGTATTGGAGAACTTCTTCGATTGGCTGGCCTAGGGGGGTAAGCTGTCGGTCATAACCCCAACCCTCATGCTTTGCTTTCTTAGACTTGCTTGACTTCCACTGAGTGCTGACCCCTACCTGATAGCTGGACTGAGCTTGCATGTTTAGGAGATCTGGATGCCTTTCTTCTTCATTTTTGACAAAGAGATTCTTGTCGAGGCAATCCTGAACGATATTCTTGAAGATGAAGCAATGCTCAGTGTCATGCCCTGTTACTTGATGGTATCTACAAAACTGGTCTATATATTTTCCCATGACTGTGGAAGGGCTGGCGGCTTTTGGGAGCCTGAGTAATCTGTTGGCCATCATATATTCGAGGATTGTGTCGAGCGGTTGATCTAAAGGAGTGAAATCTCGATCCTTGATCCAATCCTTGCGCTTTGGTTCTTCCTGCTTCTTGCCTTTCTGCTGAGGACTGTATTGAAGAGGTCTATTATGGTTTTCACAATATTTCCCAATCTGGCTTTTGTGTTCTCCCAAGTAGCTGCCCTGGTTGCCTTGATGGATGATCCTGCTGGCTTTAGAGTTTCCTGCACTGATGTGGCTGTGTTCAGATAATATCTTTCCTTCTTCGGGAGCTTTTCCGCAATGGGCTTCAGCTTGTTCAGATAATATCTCCACCATCATCTTTTTGAATAATTGATATATCGCAGGATCGATCTCACTTTTGCTGTCCTGAACCCCTCTTTTGAAAGATTTTTGAGAATCCATTCCTTACTCTCTCTGTTTGTAACTGGGATGTTAGAGCAGTGTGATCTCTGAGCTTTGACCGACTCAACTGATAGTGTTGATGCTCTCTGTGGATTATAAATGGGTTTTTTTTAGAAAAGATCTAGGAAGAAAAATAAAGGAGGAAATCATAATCTGAAAATGAAAACATCCCATTACGAGGGATCGGGTTGTCACCAAAATTTGCGACAACCGCACTGTTTTTCTGAAAAAGGATAGACATGTAAAAATATGAATAAAGATAAATTTTGAAAAGGACATATCCTGACAAAAGAGGTTTTATTGTAAATGAAGGGAATGGAATATAGAAAAGAAAAATTTTGAAGAATTGCAGGCAGGATCAAAGAGAATTAGAAGAAATTAAGAGAAGAAAAGGAAAATACACCTGGGTTTTAAAATAAAGAGGAAATTTTGAATAATATATACCCAGGGTTAGAAAAATATATATAGGGGAAATATAAAACATTACACAATTTACAAATAGACAAACAAAGATGCACAAATAGCACTCCCTAGAGGCTGACTCTAAATGCAATAGTTGAAATGGCTTGTAGGACCTTAATCCTAACTCTAGAGTTCAAATTATCTGATTCCAATCAAGATACGCCGATATACCCAAGCCGAAGCTCGAAGTACGTGGCATAGAAATATTTCTCCGGTTCTTAGGTAATGGCTTCCCAACATCCTTGAGCACCTACCGATATACCTCGGACTATGGCCCTTAGGTACGTGGTAGGGGGCGCGAACCCAAATAAGTGGTCCAGTTGTGAGGCTCTCTCTCGAACTATGGTTAAGTGAGACAGCCCAGCAACGTGAAGACCGGGACAATATAGGTATGGAGGTTTTCAAAATATGTGCAACATGCAAGAAATCAGACGGCTCTAATGCAAGTCCTAAAGAGATAGATTTAAAATGAAGAGAAGCATACACTTGCATACATTGTTTTGCATTCAATCCCTAAAATTGAGGAGAGTTGTATTTCAGACCTAAGTCTAATGTGAGCATGGAATAATCTCCTCAATATGGTCCTACCAAACCATACTTAGATTCTATATGCAATGATGTCAACTTAGGACAAAATCTAGGCTCCTAAGGTTTGCATGAAAATGTAGCTGACATTTTGAAGAATAAAGACTTAGATAATGTCAAAGCAAAAGAAAAGGCATTAAATTCGACCGAACGAAGACGAGTCCCATCTCGGTCGCCAAACCTGTGATCATCGCAAAAAATTTCCTCTCTTAATGTTCTCTCTCTTCCTTCTCTTTTTCTTTCCAACCTCTTATTTTCCTCCTTTTTGAAGGGAGAAAAGATAAAAGAACGGAAAGAAAGAGAGAAGAGAAAAGAAAGAAGAGAAGAGAAGAGAAGAGAAACTCTTTTGCGGGTCTCACTTGACCTTAATTTTGAAGATCTTTTTTAAAATAACTCGCCCCCATTTTTGAAATATTTGCGGGAAAACTGGGAGACGGGATCCGCTCGTCGGTACGAGGTTCGACCGTTCCTGGCGCCTTTACCTGGGGTAATCGAACCAAGGGTCGAATTAATGCCTTTTGCTTTGCTAAGAAATTATCTAAGTATTTATCCTAAGTCTAGATGCACAAAGAATCATGCTTGTGCAAATGCGAAGATGCATGCTCTTTTTGAAAGTGTTTTTGAAGAATTCCCAAGTGTTTGAGATGAATCTGATAAAGTGAAGAAATGATTTTAACTTAGAACTTAAGATTTAAAGTTCTAAGTTTTAAGAATAATCAAAAGCTTGGGAATATGAATCTGGTTTTGGAAAATGATCTTGAAACTTTGAGATAAAAGGAATTTTCAAAGTCATAAATGGACTTTGAATCAGAATAGAAATAAAAATTGAATCAGATAGAATTGGGAAATTTGAAA
Organism: Nuphar pumila; assembly: GCF_984573655.1. Taxonomy (NCBI): domain Eukaryota; kingdom Viridiplantae; phylum Streptophyta; class Magnoliopsida; order Nymphaeales; family Nymphaeaceae; genus Nuphar; species Nuphar pumila. Next base: position 24,625,860 of record NC_143264.1, read on the forward strand.
AAAAATTGAGAAATGGAATTGATTTAAAAGTTGGATTTTTAAGATGAAATTCGAATCCAATATCTGGATTCTGAATTTTGAATTTAAGATCTAGAATGGGAACTTGATTTGAAATTTGGAATTAAAGTGGAATTGGTTAAGAATTGGAATTACAGTGGAATTTGGATTTGGAATTTTAAATGGAATTGGATTCAAGATTTGGAATCCAAGACGGTATTTGGATCTGAAATCTGAGATCCGAGATAGGGTTGGACTCTGGATCCTAAGATAGAATTGGATCTGAAGTCTGAGATCCAAAGTAGAATTGGATTCTGGATCCTAAGATGGATTTGGATCTGAAGTCTGAGATCCAATGTAGGATTGGGTTTTTGGATCGTAGAATGGAATTTTGGATCTGTAATCTGAGATCCAAGGTGAATTGGGTTCTGGATCCTAGAATGGATTTTTGGATCTGAACCTGAGATCCGAGGTGAGTTGGGTTCTGGATCCTAGAATGGATTTTTGGATCTGAACCTGAGATCCGAGGTGAGTTGGGTTCTGGATCCTAGAATGGATTTTTGGATCTGAACCTGAGATCTGATATGAATGTTGAATCCTGGATCCTAAAGGGGAATTGAAATTGTTAAATTCGGAAGATGAATTGAGAAGTTCCAAGTTTAAATTGAACTTGGAAAATGAAATTTAGAATTTTGAAAATAAATTTCAAAGTCAAATTAGACTTTGAATTTGGGGTTTGAATTTGGAATTTTTAGAAAATGAATCAAGAATCTCAAAGTTAAATTGAACTTTGAGTTTGATTGGAGTTTTGAATATAAAAACGAATGTGGAATTTCAAAGTCAAATTGAACTTTGAAATCTGACTTGAATTTGAAATCTCAAAAGTTTAAATTGAACTTTGAGAAAAAAAATGAGAGGATGAATTGGATTTTACAAGAATTGAAGATTGATTGAAGAAGATATTAATATCACTTGAATAAAAAGAATTTTTGAAAAATATGATGTAATTCTATCCTAAATGATGAATGGATTTAAATAATTTGAAATTGGACTTTGAAAAGCTATTTCATTCTTTAAATGAATTAAGAATGGGGTTTGAAGATATAATATATCCCTGACTATGGTCATTGGATATATTATATAATAACCACATTAAAATTCAAGTAAAGAATAAAATACATTTTTTTGTGCTTTTATAGAATTTAAAATGAAATTAACTCTCAATATACCCTGACTATGGCCATTGATATATATTTTGAGTCAATTTTGAGTTAAATTCTGATAAAAGAAGAAAATATTTAAGGAGATATGATGAATTTTGAAAATGGATCCAGTGCGGATCCAGTGTTATTTCATAAAAGATAAAAATACTAAGTCTTGTTTACACCCCGACTATGGCCGTTGGTATAAATCATCAACTTAGAATTAACTTACCTCTTATGAAAAGGGTGCACGTGCCATTCGTGTTTCACCATCGTGAGAATTTTGAGAAATAGATGCAAAAATGCATGAAAACAAACAATTCATGATATTTACAATGCTCATTCATTCTACCTACAGCAGGAAATGTAAATTTTCATTCAAATCTAGCTATTACAACTTGGAGTTTGATTTGAAATTACAATTTCTAAAAAAAATGATACTTTTCATACATCTTCCTGCAAAACAACCGAGTTAGTATTGAAAAGAGGAGGAAAATCACATATATCACATGGATATCTAAAAAAATGTTCATAAACCACGGTATGAATGATGGGAAAAGTGGAAAGGATATATATATACCTATATATATATATATATATGTATATATATAGGTGTATTCACAGGTATATAAGTGTGTATGGATATATATACACATATATATATATGGGGGGAATCTCTCCAAACATGTTTAAGAATACACATGGAGGGACACATGTGTGTGTATATATATATATATATATATATATATATATATATATATATATATATATATATATATATATATATATGATGTATATATGCATGTACATACCTATAATTAGAAGACTTAAGATCATTTATACATAGGTCATGTATACAGGGTATGTCAGGGAAAGCACAACTAAAAAAAAAAACAATATGTAAGTAACCTACAGGAGAAAAATTGCTGCAATCGCAGCAAACATGTTATGCACAGGTAATCAATAGTAAGTGGGGGGGGTTAAGGGTACAGTGATATACTTGAACATGTGGCTGTGTGCAGGAGGTGAGGAAAGTGATTATTGTGCACATATTGTATATGGTGGAAGCGAGAGAGTGGTTGTAAATGAAGGATGAAAGTATAGGAGTGGTGACAAGACATACACCTGCTGCTGCAAATGAGACTGTAGCAGCAGGTGTGTGGACTGATATATAGTAGAAGATATGATGGGATATGGAAAAGAAAGCTTTTTGAACAAATTAAGTAACAAAATAAGACACTGTTTCAAATGTTTTTTTTTTTTTTTTACAACAATTGATGATTTTCCCCGTTCAATCAAACCATGCAGCCAAAAAGGTCCAGAATAGATTAATTTTGATGTTGGAGAATGGACAAGTTCAGAATTTATAAGCTGTTCAAAAAAATGACAGGAAGAAACTCCATCAAGCGAAAAAAAAAACTTTCCCTCAATACTTCGCAATAGGTGACCACAAACTTCAGGAAGCAAGCAACACAATTCTACAACAATGCCTGGAGTTCCAAGAGAATCATAAGCACTGAAAAGGGGTTTGCCACCAGAAATCCCCCATCACGAGAGATCTTGGAGGACAGGTCAGGATAATCATTACAAGACTCAGGGAGACAAACACCAACTTCCTTGAATAGCTTTTGGACAATGAAGAATAAATGATGCAAATTTTGAAAACTTTGATAAGACTGAGTTTACTGAAATCGTTTTGGAAGGGTGACGCAGGTTTGCAGTCAAGGAAACAATACTTGAACAAAGGAATTGTAAGCCACCAGCCAGGCTTTGTAAAAAAAAATGTTCCAATATGATCCTATTAACTCGCCGCACAGTATCATTGGGATCCATTAGCAAAAGGATTAAGCCCTCTGCCATTCTTGATTCCCATGTCTACTGCTTTTGAAGCTCACCTTGCTCTAGCTGTAGAATAAGTTCTGTTGCACACCTTTTGGGCATCCTCATCAGAATAGCCCATGATGAAGACACTTGAATTCCATTTTCACTATCATCACGACCTTTTGGAATTTCCCATTCAAATGAAGACGAGATGCTTTCAGCATATGATAACATCCAATCTTCATAAAGGGAATTAACACAGACTAACTATATGTAAAGGAAAATAATCATATGAATGCAAGAATATTAAATGAAAACTGGATTCATTATTTGGGATTAATCAACTACAGAATAAATAATGCCATGATGAATATATTACAAAAAAAAATGTAAGCCATTAATTTCAACAATAGCTTTAGGTCATTATCCACTGAAGTAATGCTATGAGATGATTTTCAATGAAAATCAAAACACCATGGTTGATGAAGGTAAGAAACCAAACGTCAAGGACAAAGAGCATAATGTAAGCAAGATGTCAAAATCCACAGGAAAATCAAAATAGACAACGGGGATTAAAGATTTAAAACAGGGGATCAATCAAAAACTCATTAACAAGAATGAAATACTAAATATACAGGAAAGACAGGTAAAAGCACAATAGCAAGAATGTGACAAGCAGCTACTCAAACAATGAGAAAATGATAGGAAAATAAATAGCAGAAAATGTATTACGAAACACAAAGCTAACAGGGAGGTGCTGTGATGTATAGAACATACTAAGGAGCGATTCTTGAGGTTATTTGGAGCATCCGATTATCTGGAGATTCTTACCGAGGGCCTTACCGCAATGGGCAGTTCTTCAATTCATCCGCCACTGGGGACGCACCTCCTTGATACGATGGAAAGTTTCCAGGTTTGCTGACATTTCCTGCAACTAATCTACCAAGAGCAAACAACGTTTGGCCAATACCTTTGTGTAATTTTCCAATAGATTGGTAAGGATGGCTTAACTGATCCTAGTGGATTATACAGGAAGTGATATATGTTGGGAACGTGAAAAATCTTTTCTTTGGGACTAGGAAGGTGAATAACATTATCCTACCTATGACAGAAGGGATAAGAAGCAGGAGATGCTTTGGCACCATCCACCTTTCGACCACTGCCCAGAGCCTAGCAAGTTCTGGCAAATCGGTCGTCAAGAGGTTGCACTTTACTTTAACCAGAAAGGGATATTTAGAACTTATAACACAGAAATATTCCAACCCACATGATCGACCAGGATTCATTACCATGATGGAGATGGAATTCCTGATGAGGAGCTCGGGTCGATCAGATTGCAGGGTTTGAATCGGTGATTTAGATAGATAGTAAATGAATCAAGCGGATGAATCATGCAAATAAATCAGGTAAATAGTAAAAGAATTAAATAATTGAACTAAATAATCAACAAATGATAATGAATGCCCTGGGTGAATCAGTGAAGATGGTAAATGACTAAGAGATAAAATATGAATAGTAAGCCTGGAATGAAAAAGGGGTGATTCAAATCCTCTCATCATCGGACATGGAAAAAAAAATCCGGTATAAGCAACATAACGGGACAGATGATCAAATAAAATTTTGAGAATAATCAAAATACAAAACCAAAAAGGCATCAGAGTGTTATCCGATGTCATTTAAAAAAAAAATGAAGATGACTAAAGTAAATAGACAGAAGAGAACAAGCGATCAGTTAATAAAACGAGGCATAGAAAATCAGGCGTGAATAGATTTTTTTAATAAAAAAATCGGAGAAATCTGATAAACACAAAGCAAGATGTCGGAATGAATCTTCCGATTGTTGTTGCACAAGGTGGGTTGATACTTGCACAAGCAACATCAACGCCACCAGAGGTGCTCTAATGGAGTAGAAATTAGAGGATTAAGAGTAAAACAGGAAAAATGGTGAGGCAAAAGGGAAATAAATGCAGAATGAACTCAAAATCCAGAGGGATTGGTAATGCCATTGAGAGGCATTGTTAATCATCGACATATAGAAGAAGATAATCGAAATTGAAAATCCATGAAGAATAACATTCAAAAATAAAAAGGAAATGAATAAAAAAAGAAATAAGAAGAGAAAAAAAAAGGATTCAGAAGAATCGGTGATTTACCTTCCTTTTGCAGGGTTATGAAGGAGGGAGTCGGCCTTCAATGGAGATGTACTCTGATATTGCAGTTGGAATCGATCCTTTATCTTGATGCACTTTTGTGATGAGGTTGACTTCCTTCTCTGTTATGCAGGAGTTCTAAAGGGGGAGGGGATATCTTCCGGTAGCAACTCCGAAAAGGATGTATTTATTTGGAGTTCTTCGGTTGTGCTGGAAGTCGTAGATTGACGAAAGCTGAGATGAGAGAGGCTCCCTTGCTATCAAGGATCGGATTTCTGCGATGCTGCTGAAGCTTTGAAACTGGAAGGCACTTGGAGGTGAGGGGCTTCGATTATAGGATCGAACTTCCTCTGTTGGTGTGGAAGAGAACCTAAAGGAAAGAAAATAGGCAGAATAAGGAGAAGAAGGAACCGAGATGCACAAAGATGGAGGGGTGAAAAGCGGGTGCCTCCAATGGGGCTTTGTGCATCCCCTTTTAAGGAGGAAGAGAAGGTTCGAGAGGTAGGTGCCGTTAGGCATCGATGGCGGAGAAAGGGGGTTCGGAGATGGAGGGTGATGGAGAGAGGAGGCCCTCCGAGAAGAGGGGTTTCAAGGGTTTTGTAAAAGAGAAACTATAAAGGGGAGAAAAGGAGAAGAAGAAAGAAAGGGTTTGGAGGGGTTTATTCGTAAAAATTTTTGGTTTTTCCAAAAAGAGGCTCCTTCAAAAAGTTTTTCATAAAAAGGGTTTTAAAATGATTTTTTTAGCAAAATTGATTTAGAAAAGCTTAAACTCATTTGTTTTTCTCGTAATTTTTCCATTTTTTTGGGTTTTTTGCGTTATTTTCCATTTTTTGTATTTTTAGAATAAAAATCCTGGAGTCTTACGAGAAACCAAAGGTCAAAACTAATTTTTTGGTGTTTTTGCAAAAATATTTACAAAAGAGAATTTTTCTGAAAATTTTAAAGCCATTTTGAGAAAATTTCTTCAGAAATGGGTTTGGATCCGGTTTTTGAGGAAATATGGATTTAAAGTCCTAGATTCGGATCCGAAATTAATTTTGAATATACCAATGTGGAATTTAATTCAGAAAGACTAAAGAATGAGCTTTGAAACTGCTTTGATTTTCTCAGAAAATAGAGTCGGGGCAACAGGGTCATTTTTTTTTTATTTTGAAAAATTTGGGGTGTTCACAGATGCCCCTCTTTGCTACTAAGCCGGTTGAGAGCCGAGCTTAGTGGCAAAGACAACACTCCAAATTTTGAAAATGCCGCAGTCAGCAGGTCTGAACTGGATATGGAAGAATTATTTTGAAAATATGTTTTTTCAGGCTTTGAAAACCTTATCCTGAATGGTTTTGGGGAGACGAAATCCTCGAAGATGATATGATTGAGTAAAAAATGAGGAAATCGTGATGGGACTTTAGATGGAAATTCTGAAATGGTGGGAAATGAAAATTTTGATCAGGTCTCATGGGTGAGACCAGATACTATTATCAGAATGATTCAGGTTTAGCCCTTAACCTGGATGGGACAAAGATATATCAGAAGTGTATTGAATGAGACAAGGAGTTCATGAGAACCTTGATGGGACATTTTGAAAAATGCCTCGTGAAATGAAGCTCAAGTATGATCCTTTATTGGAGGAATATATGAAGCATGGGTTCCTTGATGGGAAGAACCATGGTGGGACTGGAAGAAAACATCTCGTCAACAACAAGGAATCTCATTGGAACGTGACTCAGGTTTTAACCCAAACCTGCAAGGGAGATACCTCGCGAAGCGAGGTTCCGGGTTAACTCTTAATCTGGATAGGAAATCTACCATATGGGTTTCTCAAAAATGGAGAAAGCACGATGGGACCTTCGGAATTTGGACGAACAAATCCGAGAGGGGTTTTTGCTAAAGGAGGAAACATAGAGTCCCTAAAGCTTTGAAAAGGGGAAGAAATTGGGCGTCTCATTGCTGAGACTGAAATAGCTTTTGAAATCAAAGAATCTTTCGCAAATTGTTCAGGTTTAACCCTTATCCTGAGTGGGGGAAATCTACCATACAGGTTTCTCAAAAATGGAGAAAGCACGATGGGACCATCGGAATTTGGACGAACAAATCCGAAAGGGATTTTTGCGAAAGGAGGAAATATAGAGTCCCTAAAGCTTTGAAAAGGGGAAGAAATTGGGCGTCTCTTTGCTGAGACTGAAATAGCTTTTGAAATTAAATGATCTTTCGCAAATGGTTCAGGTTTGACCCTTATCCTGAGTGGGGGGAATCTACCATACAGGTTTCTCAAAAATGGAGAAAGCACGATGGGACCTTCGGAATTTGGACGAACAAATCCGAGAGGGTTTTTTTTTTGCGAAAGGAGGAAATATAGAGTCCCAAAAGCTTTAAAAAGGGGAAGAAATTGGGTGTCTCTTTGCTGAGACTGAAATAGCTTTTGAAATCCAAGAATCTTTCGCAAGAAATTTCAGGTTTTGACCCTTATCCTGAGTGGGTCATCCATACGGAATTCGTTAATGAAAAAAACCGTGATGGGACAGGAAGAGATGCTTCTTTCAGAGGCAGCTCTTTTTGGGAAATATAAACAACGCTTGGTTGCATCAAAAATGAATATTGAATGTTTATTTAATTCTTGGAATAGCTAGAAAATTTTGCCAATAAGATAAAATCACAGTAGATTCAAATGCTTCTAAATGTGCACGTATGTGCAAAGATATTCCCTCTTTTACCTAGAGTATTTCCTCCAATGAGGTTAACTCCTCGGTTTTGAGAGTTAAATTCAAAAATTTAGCGCTGATGATTTTCTTCAAGGAAGCTATCCCTGATATGAGTATAAAAGAAATATTCTTAACCTCATAAAAGCAGGAAATGAATGACTTTTGGCAACTTTGGCAGTTTGATATCTGGGTGTCCTCCCGTGATGATCTTTTGCACTCTTTTTGAGTCATTGGGCTTTCTTGGTTTCTCACATCATCCTTCATTTGGATGTCCTGACTTTTTTCTCTCTTTTTCAGGGAAGGGTATGTCACAAACTCCTTCATCTTGGAGATGTTCCGATCCTTCTTTTATCTCAGGGATTCTATATGATATTGGCTCAAAGAGGTCTTTTAGATGTAGCTGAAATCAAATATCTTTTAGGGTTTGTCGGTAGGTTCATCGCATCTGCTTTCATCTCGACAGTGATCCGAACTTTCCCTGGAAGGATCTGTCACAAACTCCGTCATCTTGGAGATGTTTCAAATCTTCTTTGGCCCCGGAGATCCACTCGCTTAATTTGCCTTCATCTTGACGACAATTGAGAGATCCCTTTTGCGGATATTTGATTGCAACTTTTTAAACAACAATGAGAAGATATGGGTTGAGTGGATTCTTTTATAGCTCGAGATATTTCCATTGTCTGATTGCCAGAAAGTCATTTTAAAACACGCGCCATAGCCAAGATCAATATCAATTCGCTTCTGGCTTTTCAACATCATTGAAGATTTCTTTTATTGATCATATCGAGGATATTTCTTATATCCTTTTGGTTGATCAACAGGAAAATATTTGAATTTTACCTCTTTTTCACAAAAGGTTTCACCTTTTTGAAGGAAATATTAGAGGTAATATGAGAAATTTTTTTTTGTGTAGTCAGACTTTTAGAATCAAAAAATGCTTTTAGCAAATTGGCAAAGTTTTCACGAATTCTTTGTAAAATAATCATTCAATATAGATTTTGATGAGACCTTGAGTTGCAGTCTTTTGATTTTGGAAATACACGACCAGCAAAAGCTGGAACCTTTGAAATACATGACCAGCAGAAGCTGGAATGTTTGAAATACATGACCAGCGGAAAGTTGGAACATTTGAAATACATGACCAGCAAAATCTGGATCTTTTGGAAATACATGACCAACGAAAGTTGGATCTTTTGGAAACACATGACCAGCGAGATGCTGGATCTTTTGGAAGTACATCAAATTTAAGTCAGAACTTGAATTCTGTAAAAAGGGAAGAATTTGATCAAAACACTGAATTTAGAAGGTTACCGATGCGAGAACCGGATTTTCTAAATGAGTTCAACATATGATTGAAAAATTTGAGAAATAGCCAGTGCGAGGACTGGGGTGGGAAGATGAGCTAGGAAAGTAAAATTTTGATGAAAGATTCTGAATTCAATGGACCGTCACATCCTAACTGCGTGTGGTTTGTTTTCAGGATTTTATCTCCTTATCCTGAACTAGGAAGGAAGGAAAGAAATACCTCGTTAGCAGAAGGCATCAGGTTTATCCCTTAACCTGAAGGGGTAGAAGAATTGATGAATTTCCAATGCGAGGATTCGATTCAAAAGGAAGTCCTGGTCGGAACTCAGAACTTCGACTGAAAATAATAGAAGAAAAACCTGAGCTGGAACTCGGATTTTCAAAAGAATGAAGGATTTCCAATGCTAGGATTGGATTCAAAAGGAAGTCCTGGTCGGAACTCAGAACTTCGACTGAAAATAATAGAAGAAAAACCCGAGCTGCAACTCGGATTTTCAAAGGAATGATGGAAGGTTTTCCAATGCGAGGATTGGATTCAAAAGGAAGTCCTGGTCGGAACTCAGAACTTCGACTGAAAATAATAGAAGAAAAACCCGAGCTGGGACTCGGAAAAGAAACGATGGATTTCCAATGCGAGGATTGGATTCAGAAGGAAGTCCTGGTCGAAACTCAGAACTTCGACTGAAAATAATAGAAGAAAACCCGAGCTGGAACTCGGATTTCCAAAGAAATGAAGGATTTTCAATGCGAGGATTGGATTCAGAAGGAAGTCCTGGTCGGAACTCAGAACTTCGATTGAAAATAATAGAAGAAAAATCTGAGCTGGATCTCGGATTTCCAAAGAAATGAAGGATTTCCAATGCGAGGATTGGATTCAAAAGGAAGTCCGAGTCGGAACTCAGAACTTCGAACGAAAGAATAAAGGAAGAAGCCCGAGTGAAAACTCGGGTTTTTGACAAGAGATTGAGTTTTTAGATATTTGCCAGTGCGAGGACCGGACCTGGGATTGAGAATGACCATTTAGGGGACTGAATGATCTGATTGCCCCCTTATCTTGATTGGGGAGGAAATAAAATTTAAAAGAACAAATGAGAAGAGATAGAAATTGATGGAAGATTTGACGAAAGAGAAGAATCAAGGAATTTTTTATGGAAATAATTCTCACAGGTAGCATTGTTGCTCCTATGAGGGGTTTCAGGATTATCCCTTATCCTGAATGGGAAGGGAATACAAGTTTGGCAAGAATTAATAAAGAATCGACAAAATAAATAAATAAATAAAATTGATAAAATGAGATAAAGAAAAAGATTTGGCAGAGATTAATGAAGCTTAAAAAGAGGAAGAAAGACATTCAGGACTATCCCTTATCCTGAAGAAAGAAAGACCCCGTAAGATGAGGTTTCAGGTTTATCCCTTAACCTGAAGGAGGAAAAAGAAAAAGAAAAGAAAAGAAGGAAAAAGAAATACCTCATGGGAAAGAGGCATCAGGTTTATCCCTTAACCTGAAAGGGTAATTTTTTTTTAAAAATAAGAATCAAGGAGAAAAAATGGATAAATAATAATAAAAATAAAATAAAAATTGATAAAACTGATAAAAATGGATAAACAAAAAGGTTGATAGAAGTTGAGAAAAGAATTTGACCCTGCCTGCATGTGGGATCTTTAAAATGAGAGAAGAAGATGAGAAAATCATTTTTTGGAAAGAAGCATTAACCACGAGAGCTAATCTTTGAAAAGGGATCATTCATGAGAGATCATCATGAGGGTTAATTTTTTTGAAGCAATGATTTGTAAACTAATCTGTAGAAAATATGATCAATACGAGGGTTGATATTTGAATGTAATGATTCAAAATCAATTTTTAGAAAATATGATCAACGCAAGGGTTGATCTTTGAATGCAATGATTTGAAATCAATTTTTAGAAAGCATAATCAACACCAGGATTGATCTTTGAATGCAATGATTCGAAATCAATTTTTTTAGGAAATATGATCAACACAAGAGTTGACGTTTGAAATATAATGAAATCAATATTTGGAAAATGAGATCAACACAAGGGTTGATCTTTGAAATGGAATGATTCGAAATCGACAGAAGAGAACAAGCGATCAGTTAATAAAACGAGGCATAGAAAATCAGGCGTGAATAGATTTTTTTAATCAAAAAATCGAAGAAATCTGATAAACACAAAGCAAGATGTCGGAATGAATCTTCCGATTGTTGTTGCACAAGGTGGGTTGATACTTGCACAAGCAACATCAACGCCACCAGAGGTGCTCTAATGGAGTAGAAATTAGAGGATTAAGAGTAAAACATGAAAAATGGTGAGGCAAAAGGGAAATAAATGCAGAATGAACTCAAAATCCAGAGGGATTGGTAATGCCATTGAGAGGCATTGTTAATCATCGACATATAGAAGAAGATAATCGAAATTGAAAATCCATGAAGAATAACATTCAAAAATAAAAAGGAAATGAATAAAAAAAGAAATAAGAAGAGAAAGAAAAAGGATTCAGAAGAATCGGTGATTTACCTTCCTTTTGCAGGGTTATGAAGGAGGGAGTCGGCCTTCAATGGAGATGTACTCTGATATTGCAGTTGGAATCGATCCTTTATCTTGATGCACTTTTGTGATGAGGTTGACTTCCTTCTCTGTTATGCAGGAGTTCTAAAGGGGGAGGGGATATCTTCCGGTAGCAACTCCGAAAAGGATGTATTTATTTGGAGTTCTTCGGTTGTGCTGGCAGTCGTAGATTGACGAAAGCTGAGATGAGAGAGGCTCCCTTGCTATCAAGGATCGGATTTCTGCGATGCTGCTAAAGCTCTGAAACTGGAGGCACTTGGAGGTGAGGGGCTTCGATTATAGGATCGAACTTCCTCTGTTGGTGTGGAAGAGAACCTAAAAGAAAGAAAATAGGCAGAATAAGGAGAAGAAGGAACCGAGATGCACAAAGATGGAGGGGTGAAAAGCGGGTGCCTCCAATGGGGCTTTGTGCATCCCCTTTTAAGGATGAAGAGAAGGTTCGAGAGGTAGGTGCCGTTAGGCATCGATGGCGGAGAAAGGGGGTTCGGAGATGGAGGGTGATGGAGAGAGGAGGCCGTCCGAGAAGAGGGGTTTCAAGGGTTTTGTAAAAGAGAAACTGAAAAGGGGAGAAAAGGAGAAGAAGAAAGAAAGGGTTTGGAGGGGTTTATTCATAAAAATTTTTGGTTTTTGCAAAAAGAGGCTCCTTCAAAAAGTTTTTCATAAAAAGGGTTTTAAAATGATTTTTTTAGCAAAATTGATTTAGAAAAGCTTAAACTCATTTGTTTTTCTCGTAATTTTTCCAATTTTTTTGGTTTTTTGCGTTATTTTCCATTTTTTGTATTTTTAGAATAAAAATCCTGGAGTCTTATGAGAAACCAAAGGTCAAAACTATTTTTTTGGTGTTTTTGCAAAAATATTTACAAAAGAGAATTTTTCTGAAAATTTTAAAGCCATTTTGAGAAAATTTCTTCAGAAATGGGTTTGGATCCGGTTTTTGAGGAAATATGGATTTAAAGTCCTAGATTCGGATCCGAAATTAATTTTGAATATACCAATGTGGAATTTAATTCAGAAAGACTGAAGAATGAGCTTGGAAACTGCTTTGATTTTCTCAGAAAATAGAGTCGGGGCAACAGGGTCATTTTTTTTTTATTTTGAAAAATTTGGGGTGTTCACAGGACACCGCCTAGATGGGTCTTATCTGAGAATTGAAATCAATTAAAAATTGAGTATTAAATAAATCCAGATTATTTTCTAAGGAAAATATTTTGAAATATAGTATCCTAGGGGTTGGCAAATGGCAAAATGTTGATTTAAAACCCAGGCATCTGAATTTGATTTTGAAATAAATGTTTTAAAATCAATTCTGGATTGAACGATTTTGAAAAATAGGAGTGCTGGATCTCAAAAATGGGATGCAATGATATGCAGTGCCATGAAATGATATGAGATGATATGCCAAATGCATGCAGTGATATGCAATGACACATGAAATGTAAACCCTGGATGAGGGACTTGAAATCCCAAACCTCTGACAGAGACAAAGAATTTAGAGATTCTCATCTGAGGATGAGAACTGATAATTGAAATTGAGCCAAAATAAGGATTGAATCTTGATTGTAGGATAGAGTATTAAAATTTTTGTAAAATCTGGGCTATGAATAACCCCGGCTCAGATATCGACCAGTTGGTTCCCTGAAGACTGCAGAGAGTGGGTCTCACTGGTAGGAGGTAGGTGTTTGTGAATAAGGGTAAAAATTTGAGGTGTTTACAGATGCCCCTCTTTGCTACTATGCTGGTTGGAAGTTGAGCTTACTAGGAAAGAAAAACACACCAAATTTAGACTATAAAAATGCCCCAGTTAGAAGAATCTGACTGGATATGAAAGAATTGGCTTTGGTGATTATGATAGATATGAAATAGAGAATGAAAAAGAAAATTCACCTCATCGAGACGAGGCTCAGGCTTAGCCTTTAACCTGGATGAGAAGCAAAATGCCTCATAGAAGAACGAGGTTCAGGCTTGACCCTTAACCTAAAAGGGATGATACCTCATGGAAGAACGATGTTCAGGTTTGACCCTTAACCTGAAGGGGACGATACCTCATAGAAGAACGAGGTTCAGGTTTGACTCTTAACTTGAAGGGGATGATACCTCATGGAAGAACGAGGTTCATGTTTGACCCTTAACCTAAAGGGGATGATACCTTATGGGAGAACGAGGTTCAGGTTTGACCCTTAACCTAAAGGGGACGATACCTCATAGAAAAATGAGGTTCAGGCTTAACTCTTAATCTGAAAGGGACGATACCTCATGAAAAAATAAGGTTCAGGCTTAACCTTTAACCTGAAGGGGACGATACCTCATGGAAAAATGAGGTTCAAGCTTAACCTTTAACCTGAAAGGGACAATACATCATGGAAGAACAAGGTTCAGGTTTGACCCTTAACTTGAAGAAGAGCGATGAAATTATCGAAAGGAGAAACCATGATGAGACCTTCGAATTTTGCACAATAAATCTGAGAGGGGTTCGTAAAAGGAAGAAAATAGGATTCCCTAAAGCTTGAAAAGGGATTGATCTTAGGCGTCTTATTGCTGAGACTGAATGACTTTTAAAACAGATGACCTTTTGCAAAAACAATTCAGGTTTAACCCTTACTCTGAGCGAGAATTGTCTATGGTGGGACAGTGGAGAACACAGGGAAGTGTGCGAATCTGAGAGCCCAGACACTCAAATTAAAACAAGAAGGGAAGGACCTTGAAAACTCCCGTTATCAAGTCGTAAAAAGGGATAAAAACAATACCAGGATATATTAAAATAGACATCAAGTCCTTGCTTCATGTCGGGATAACTTAAAAATATTGTCAATAAGATAAACATTGTAGTTGATAAAAAATGATTGAAATATAAGCACATTTATATGAAAATATATTCCCTCTTCTACCTTGAGTATTACCTCTAACTGGACTAATTCCGTAGAATCTAGAATCAAAATCAAATTATTTCTGTTGAGTTTCTTCAAAGAAGCTATCAATTTCCTTGATATGAAAAGAAAGGAATTTGTTCTTAGTATCATAAAAGCAATTGATGAAAAGGATATTGATAAAAGAATTTCACATGAATAACGATAATTCTTCGCAGTTTGATATCTGGAGTTTATCCATGATGATCTTTTTGCACTCTTGAGACATAAAAAGTAAGCTTTCTTTGGGGTTTGGCGAGAATTTTATCACACCAGCCTTCAACTCGGTGATGTTCCGATTTTCTCTAAATGGACACGTTACATGCTCCTTCAACTTGAAGATGATTTGAGTCTTCTTTGGTCCCAAAAACTTTATTGATAATATTGTCTCCTTGATTGAAATTTTTTGGTAATCTTTTAAACTCTTTTGAGACGTAAAAAATAAGCTCTCTTGGGATTTGACGAGAATTTCATCACATCAACCTTCATCTTGGTGATGTTCTAATTTTCCCTAGAAGGACAAGTCATATGCTCCTTCAACTCAGAGGTGATTTGAGTCTTCTTTAGTCCTAAGAGTTGAATTGATAATATGGCCTAATTGGATTGAAAATCTCTTTATGATAACAGTGATTAAATATCTTTTAGGAATTGATGAGAGGTTTATCGCATTAGCCTTCAACTTGACGATGATTTAAACTTTCCCTAGAAGGACACATCACATACTCCTTCAACTTGAAAATGATTCGAGTCTCCTTTGGCCCCGGGGGTCTAACTCATCCATCAGTCTTCAACTTGATGATGATTGAGAGATCTCTTTTGCAGATAGTTGACTTTAGCTTGGTTGATTGAAGATATATTGAAATTGAGATTGAGTGAATTCTTTTATATCGCCCAGGATATTTTTACTGCCATATTACCAGAAGAATAGTTTATAAAAATGTGCCATAGCTATGATCAATATCAGTTCACTTATGGCTTTTCAACATCAATGAATTTTTCCTTTGCTCATCATATTGAGGATTTTTCTTCATCCTTTTGGTTGACCAACAAAAAAGTTTGAATTTTCTTCTTTCTTTGCAAAAGCTTTGTTCTTTTTTGGAGAGAATCTTGAAGGTAATATGAGGTAAAATTTTATGCAATAAAGATTTTGATAACAAATTGGCAAAATATTCTTGAAATCCTTAGTGAAAGAAATCGCTTGAGGTCTAAATGATATATCTGTGGCTAGATTCTCCTCTCCTTTCCCCAAAGAAGAGACTAGGGCTTGACCCTTACCTGAACGGGTAATAAAAGATACTCCTCTCTTCCCTGAAGAGGAGGTGTTTGCAAAACAAACTTTCGAAGAGAAATAAAGTTTCTGTCAAAACTCCTTATCTCTAGGCTTCTCTTATGGAAAGATGGCCGATGAAAAAGGTCGGGAAGGATATCATAGAAGAGCGAGTCCATCACACTCTCCCTGAAAAAGGGTCCTCGATGACGGAATGGCCTACCAAAAGACATTGGGGGTCACAAGGAGAACGAGCTTCCGTCGAAACTCTCCCTGGAAAAAGGGTTCCTTGTGTGATAATAAAAATTGTTTTGCAAACTGTTCGTGAAGCACAAGTCCCTTCAAACTCTCCCTAAAAAAAAGGGGTTCAATGAACGAATAATAAAGACATGTGAAAGGAGCGATCTCCCTTTAACTCTCTCTGGAAAAAGGTCCCTCGCAAGAGAAATGATTGATAGTTGGTTTTGAGCTATATGGCAGATGAGTTCGACACAAAGGTCGAATCTTGAAAGACCATGATTGACGGATGCGACTCGAAGGTCAGAAAAGTGCGACTGACTTTGATAGAATTGATAACCTAAAGGTTTGCTTGATATAAATTGATGACCTAGAAGGCTGAAGATGATTGACTGAAGTGACCCAAGGATCTGATAAAAATCGTTTGGCTCACAGATCTGAAGGTTGGCATTGAGCCTGAACCCTAATGCGAGACTAGTGTTTGGATTGTGACCAGTATAGAAATCAGATTTTGAAGAAGCACCAGTATGAACACTGGGTTTTGAAAAGGTACCACCACAAAAACTGGGTTTTGAAAACAAAGTACCAACACGAGCACTGGGTTTTGAAAACAAAGTACTAGCACAAGCACTGGGTTTTGAAAATATACCAGTACGAGCACTGGATTTTGAAAACAAAGTATCAGCACGAACACTGGAGTTGGTGAAAGGACTGACGAAAAGCTGGGTTTGGAAGGAAAGTTCGAGTCAAAATTCGAGTCTTCAAAAGAAAACTAGATAAATTGGATTTGAAAGAAGATTCTAGTCGAAACTCGGATCTTCTAGACCAATTCCTGAATTTAAATGGAGGTTCGAGTAGAAATTCAATTTTTCAAAGGAAAGCTAGACGAATTGGATTTAGAAGAAAGTTTAAGTCGGAACTTAGACTTTCTAGACCAATTCCGGAATTTAAAAGAAGGAAAAATTAGATGAATTGGATTTGGAAGAAAATTTGAGTCAGAACTCAAATTTTCTAAACCAATTCTTGAATTTGAAGAAGGATTCTAGTAGAGACTCAAATTTTTAAAGAAAAACTAGATGAATTGGATTTGGAAGAAAGTTCAAATCGGAACTCAGATTTTCTATACCAATTTTGGAATTTAAATGAATTGGATTTGGAAGAAAATTCAAGTGGAAACTCAGATCTTCTAGACCAATTCTGGGGAAATTAGATGAATTGGATTTGAAAGAAAATTCGAGTTGGAACTCAGATTTTCTAGACCAATTCTAGAATTTAAATGAATTTGATTTGGAAGAAAATTTGAGTCAGAGCTCAGATTTTCTAGACCAATTCTAGAATTTAAGAAAAGAAAATTTTGAGTCAAGACTCGAATCTTCAAAGGAAAACTAGACCAGTGTGGACTGGGTTAAAAAATGTTGACCAGTAAAGATCGGGTTTAGAGAGTTCGACCAGTAAAATTGAATTTAAGAGAGTTTCACTAGTAAAATCGAATTTAGGAAGTTCGACCAGTGAAAACCAAATTTAGAGAGTTCAACCAGTGATCTGGATTTAAAAACTTCAACCAGTGAAAACCGGATTTAGAGAGTTTAACCAGTGAACTGGATTTAGGGAGTTCGACGAGTGAAAACCGGATTTAGAAAGTTCGATAAGTAAAAACCGGATTTAGGAAATTCGACCAGTGAAAATCGGATTTAGGAAGTTCGATCAGTGAAAACCGGATTTAGGAAGTTCGACTAGTGAAAACTGGATTTAGAAAGTTTGACCAATGAAAACCGAATTTAGGAAGTTCGACCAGTAAAAACTGGATTTAGGAAGTTCGACCAATGAAAACCGGATTTAAAAGGTTCGACCAGTGAAAACCGGATTTAGGAAGTTCGACCAGTGAAAATCGGATTTAGGAAGTTTGACTAGTAAAAACTGAATTTAGAAAGTTCGACCAGTGAAAACTGGATTTGAGGGGTTTGACCAGTGAAAACTGGATTTAAGGGATTCGACTAGTGAAAACTGGATTTAGGGAGTCTGACCAGTAAAAAACAGATTTAGGAAGTTTGACCAGTAAGAACTGGATTCAGAGAGTTCAACAAGTAAAAACCGGATTTAGAAAGTTTGACTAGTAAGATCTGGATTCAGAAAGTTCGACCAGTAAAAACTGGATTCAGAGAGTTCGACCAGTGAAAACTGGATTTAGAAAGTTCGACCAGTAAAAACTGGATTCAGAGAGTTCAACCAGTGAAAACTAGATTTAGAGAGTTCGACCAGTAAGAACTGGATTCAAAGAGTCCGACTAGTGAAAACTGGATTTAGGAAGTTCGACCAGTGAAAACTGGATTTAGAGAGTCCAACCTATGAAAACTGGATTTAGGAAGTCCGACCAGTGAAAATCGAATTTAGAGAGTCCGACGAGTGAAAATTAGATTTAGGAAGTCCAACCAGTGAAAGCCGGATTTAAGGGGTTCGACCAGTGAACACTGGATTTAGGGAGTCTGACCAATAAAAACCGGATATAGGAAGTTCGACCAGTGAAAACCGAATTTAAGGGGTTCGACCAGTGAAAACTAGATTTAGGAAGTCCGACCAGTGAAAACTGGATTTAGAGAAAGGCTTAATCCTAAATATCAATTTTGGCATGACCAACAAAAATGGTTTTAATAAAAGACTCGACCCGATGGTCAAATTTGAAAAAGACTGGTGTGTTGAAAGGTGCTTGTTGATTGTGATGGGAGATTTTCAATCTTCACCCTCACAATGACCTGGATAAATGCCAAGGTCTCAAGATTTATCCCTTATCTTGAATGGGTAAATAAATCTGATGCGAATGTAAAATGGATAGAAATGAATGCAGACAAATGCAAATGAATACAAATATATGCAAATGAATGATGAAAGATTTTGTTTTATCCTGCTTGCATATAGGACGTTTTGAAATAAAGACAACTTAAAAAAAAAAAAAAGTGCCCCAGTATAACTGGAGAGTAAGATAAAGGATAAATACTTGATATTTGAAGAGCACACTTTGAGGATAACAAAGCGACAAATTTCTTGGTTGATTTAGGAGGCACTCTAAAAGAGGTCACTTTTCACAAAATGATATTTTGCAAAGAAGAAGAAATAAAGAAGATGGCACCAAGCTATTACGAAGATTGATAAATTTATTAATGCACAGAAGAGAAAAATAACAGATCGATAAGAGAACTGGGACTACATTGCCCCTTCAAAATGACAGAAACAAAGTGAAAGAAGTGATATAGCTTTGGTATCATCCTTCTTCTTCGCATCCAGAGAGGATGTTGGCGAGATAGTTGGTTGACTCTCCTCCTCGTCAATAAGCTTTCTGTCAATGCAATCTTACACGATGTTCTTGAAGATGAAGCAACATTCGATATCATGCCCCATTGTTCGGTGAAACTTGCAAAATCGATCTTTCCATTTGCCTTTTGTGACAGAAGGATCAACAATCTTTGGAAGTTTAACCATTTCCTTGGCCAGAATATATTCAAGAATCTTTTTGACGGGCTGATCTAGAGGAGTAAATTCACGATTATAACCCTAACCGTCACGTTTTATCTTCTGTCGGGTGCCTGCTTTTGGCTGAGAGTTGGATTGAAAAGGCTTGGTCAGGACGACTGGTTTGTCTTCTCCTTCGTCTTCCACCGGAATATTCTTAACAATGCAGTCCTGAACGATGTTCTTAAGGATGAAGCAATTCTTTGTGTCATGCCCTACTGCTCGGTAGAACTTGCAGAAATGGTCTTTAAATCTGCCCATAATTGCTGAGGGATCAGGAGCTTTAGGCAAACAGATCATATCTCTCACGATCATATATTCCAGAACACTCTCGAGTGTCTGGTCCAGAGGGGTGAACTTGCGATCAGTACTCCAGTCCTTGCATTTTGGTTTTTCCTGAATTTTCTCTTTATGCTGGTGACTGGATTGGAGAGGTTTGTTGTCTTGCTTGAAGGTATCTCCCTTTTTGCTTCCATTATTGCTTCTGCCGGTTTTAGAACTTTTCGTGTTGCTGCCCTTGCTAGTGATATTCTTGGAGAAGGAGACATATGTCTTTTCTTCGATGGGAGCCTTTCTGGGACTATCTTCAGCTTGCTCGGACATCATCTTAATCATCATTTTTTTGAACAACTGATATGCAACGGGATTAATATCATCTCTGTCAGTCTGACTCTGTCCACTGGCAGATCTTGGAGAATTCATCTCTTCTTGCTTGTTGTTGAAATCACTGATGCATTAATAAGGTGGTGTCTTCTTGCCTGATCTAATCTGAACTACTTGGGAATACGCTCTCTGCAGAATAAAATGGGTAATTTAGATTTGAAGAGTAGTTTTAGAAAAAAACAAATAGGGAAAAATATTTGATGAGAGTTAGGTTGACAATTGAAGGATATCCCATTACAAGGGATTGGGTCATCACTGAAATCACGACAATTACGTTGTTATTCTTGTAAAGAAAATAAATAACTAAAATATGTCTTGTTACCTAGGCGAGGTCATCAAACCATAAAAAAGATTATTTGCAGAAGAAGAATGATTTTATTAATAATAGACTTGACATAGAGGGGACGAACAAACAATTTGCCACCACTCATAATAATCAGAAGACACTCAAAGACCAGGAAAAACAGTAAGAGTGACAAAAGAATCTCAGTTGTGCTTGGCTGAATGGTATGTTCGAGACCACTGAGCAGACTTCAGATCGAATTCTGGTACAATGCCTGACAATGATCGAGCTTCAATGTGCTTTTGTCTCTGCAAGAACTGTCTGACACATTGCTCTGGCTGATAATAAACTGAGAAGAAAGGTCCAAGTAACTTGAATCACTTGCCATATGCATAAGTGTACCGAGAGAGTGACTCGTGGCGGTCGAAGTAATCCCACACAACGTATTCATGGAGGTTCTCAATCAAGAATTTGTACCAAGAAATGGGTAATGGCTTCTTGTTGTTGTATCTGAATGAGCTGACTCGAGTTGGTACGTACCGAAGGAACCAAGACTGTAGTGTGTAGATGCATCCTTCTACTAAGATAGAGTCTTTAAGCATGAAACGAGTCAATCCATGGTATAAGAAGGCAAGCGCGACCATGACGATCTAGAGACAGTTGGTCTGCTGATTTTTCCATCTTTGCAAAAGCTGTACTATTTTGATATCAATATAATTTTGTCCATCCTGGAAGAAGGCTAGCCCTACGGTGCACAAGATCATTGCATGTTGAATCCTTTCTCGTGCTGCTCGGATAAAGAATCGACTTCTGCAAATGTCTCGTGCTGTTGATCAAGTTCGAACAAGTCGACGTATTGATTTCCATATGCCTCAATCAATGGCCAAGATCTGCATCTAGTCATACGAGCTAAAGTATCTCGGAGGTCCAATCCCTTGGCGTTGATTAAAAACTGCTGCTCTATCGGATCATCGGGCTGACCAGCTGGATCAGGTAGACTCATAATATCTAAAAAATTGTCTAGTAGTAGAGTCATCTCTCCCCACGAGAACCAAAAGGTATAGGTATGCAGATTCCACCACTCTGCTAATGCTTGAATCAAACTACCGTTGATGATTTGTTCCCCCACTGCTGATGCTAGTTCTAATCCGCAGTCACTCAGATGGTTTGAGAACATACGAGAGAAGTTCTTGAACCAAGAATAGTACCACCGAGGAATGAAAGGTCTGATATTCAAAGTTCGAGGATCGAGGAGACCTTGTCGCACCTCATAAGAGATATAGCCCTCCGGAAAGACTGAATCAAGCTGACTGGATGCCATCAGAATAGGCTAGAAAATAAAGAAGTAAGGACAAGACTTTGAGGAAAACTATATATTTTTTGAAGAAATTGCAGACAGGAAAAAAAAAAAGGCCAGAACTTCGAGATCCAGAGGAAAGGAAGGATGAAGATCACCTAGAGTTTTGAAGAAAATAGAGGTTTTGGAAAAATCGTCCAGGGTTTGAAAAATAAAAAAAAAGGGATTTATAAAAATAGGTGGAAGATAGGGTATTTTGAAAAATTGTCTAGTATTTTTAGAAAAATTATGAGAAATATTAGAAAATAAAGAGAATAAAGGCAAATAACCAAAGTACATTCAATCACATCATGTATAAACAAGTATGCACATACAATATTCCCTAAAAGTTTACTCTAAATACACAAATTTTGAAATGGTTGTAGGACCCTAACCCTAACTCTAAAGCTCAGATCATCTGTGTTCAATCATGCTATGCCAATATACTCAAGCCGAGGCTCGATGTACATGGCATAAAATCAATTTCTTCGGTTCTAGGTTCATGTTTTCCAACATTCTTGAGTGCATGCCGATATACTTTGGACTATGGCCCTTGGTACGTGGCAGGGGGGTTTTAACCCAAATAGGTGGCCCAATTGTGAGGCTTTGTCACAAACTATGTGTTATCGTCGCGAAATTTTCCGTCTTCCCTTCCCTACGGGAGAGAGGGAAAAATGCTTTCGCGAGTCAAACTTGACCAGAATTTTGAAAATTTGTTTTGAAATACTCGCCTCCGTTTTTAAAAATAGCGGAAAAATCCATGGGATGGAGCTCGACCTATCGGTACGGGGTTCGACCATTCCTACCGCCTTTAACAGGGGTAATCGAACCAAGAACCAGAAGTGCGTTTGACTTAGTTAAATCATCAAAATCGTGTTCTATCCTAGATGCACAGAGAATTCAGGCCTATGCTATGAAATTTTGTAAAATGTAGGTTGGAAAACATGATGTATGCTCAGAAAATGCTTTGGAGTTGAAAAATATTTCTCAGGAAAAAGATGGAAATCAGTTTCTCAGGAAACTTTGATAAAAGGACTTGAAATCTCAAGAAAGTTTATAAAGATTTGGGAAAATTATGTAGGAATGAGACTCTTGGGAAAATAGAGAGAATTCTTGAGAAAAAGGGGCAAACATTTGAAGGGGAACTATTTGTCAAGGAAATTTCGAACTTTGAAAACTTTCTTTGAAAAATGACTAAAATTCATTGAAAAACTCTTTGGAGAAGGAAAATCAAAACTCGAGAAACTGAAATCCTGAGAATATTGACCTTGAAATATTTGAAAATCGATTTTGATTCTTGAGAAAGATGAGAAACTCCTTTTGAAAATGAATCTTAAGAAAAGGATATTTTCCAGGGAAAATCATGGGAAACTTGATTTGGAAAATCCAACTTTGAAAATTTTCAGAGTTTCTTGAGGAATCGATTTCCGTGGAATGAAATTTTCTTGAGAAAATGCAGAGGATTTCATGATGCAAATGACTTGAATGGATGAATGCTCTTTTGAGAAAACATCTATTCAGGAGAATATGCATTTTTAGGATTAAACTAAGGTAGAATTACCCCATATTCCGACTATGGCCGTAAATATGTTAGTAATTTACTTAAGTGATTCTAAAATATTTTGTAAAATCGAAGATATGCAGTGAAATTTTGGAAGATAGCCTAAGAGTGTAGGCTCGATGTGACTAGTAAAACGATGTTGAATCTGAGTCTCGTCCATATTCCGACTAGGGTCGTAAATATGGACTCCACCGAGTTCATCAACTCCCAAAGAGTTGGTGCACGTGCCATTCATGTACATTCACAATGAGTTTGAAATATAATGCATGAATCACATAATCATGATATTGCAGAAATTGAAACTATATGATATGCATCCTAATCTAAGAAAAAAATTAAATCTCTTATTCCAAAATTTTTATCATTATATCACTAATTAAATGAAAGAAAAAGAAATTGCAGACTTCAGCTCCTTCTTTTGAATGTCCCTGCCAAATTTGAAATGGGGTTAGCTCAAATATGTGGGTTTTTCCAAGTTTTTCCAATAATATCCTGAGATTATTGGACTTAGTTGGATATAAACCCTGTTTTTCACACTTCCTTGATATTTGAAATGATGTAAATGCAAAAAAATCCAGTAATAAATAGTTTGAAATTCGGAATTGTAGTCAAAATGACCAAAATACCCCTAATATTAAAGTTATACCTTTAAAATCAGGGTTTTTTAAAGAAATTTTGGTAAAATTTGAGATTTTGAAATTTGAAGTAAACCAAATGATGATGAAATGCATGATGAGACATGATTACATGCTGCTAAACACATAAGAACTGTAAAAATCAGGATTTAAGTTTGAAACTTGGCCAAAATAATGAATTTTGCTTGTTTTTTGTTTGGATCAGGGTCCCACGGGGCCCTGTTTTGACGATACGGCTAAACCGATCATCAAACGATTTTCAAATAATGCCAACTTTGGTAGGGAGCACCCCTTTACCCTTATAAACAACCTAGAATGATAGAATGCAGGAAATGACATGGCCTAAATGCGAAATTTCAAAAAAAATCCTAAAATAGGCAAATTTCGCATATGGGCACGAACCAAATATACCATTTAACGCAATAATGCAAAAATTACACCATACAAATGTCTTATATTTTGCATGATACTAAAGGGCATGAAAATGAACATCTTTGGCTTTAACAGCTTCAGGATTTGAACTACGGTGAGTTCGGTAATGGGGATTTGGTTCTGATGGGACTAAAATCAACCTGATCTGATGTAAAAATGGATAACAAACATTAACTGACCACAAAAACCTCCAAAATTTAAATAGGGAACTAATGACATGCACATGAACAACTTTCATTCGTATGTGTTTGGCATTTGATCAACTAAATTAGAGATAAAAATACAACATTATATACATAAATCATAAGAACTGATAAAAATTGCAAAACAAGAACTTGAGATGAAAATTACGAAACTGATATGAAGGCTATCCTAAAAATCACAAAATCTCAAAGTCAAACAGAGGGCATTCGTAAAATAAATTTCACCTTTTACAGATCCAGATTTGGAGCAATATCCAAAGAGAACCAGCCGACTTAAGTCGATCTAGAGTCTCAGAGACTCAAATCAGGCTCTGACATGTGTCCCAAACTCTCAGATTTTTCTCAGATGGTGAAAAAAATCATAAAAATCTGAGAACATCAAATTAAATAATAGACGTCTACCCGAGTTCAAGGCAATTTTCGTATTGTAAATCGGATCTTACATGATGGAGATCTCGATTTTACAAGTTGTGACCAAATATTGAGAACGTTTCCTGGGTTACAAAACCCGACTTAGCATTTTGAATTTTGAACATAGTAAACAAATTCAAATCATTTCGATTTTTTTGCAGATTATTAGGGACATCTAAAGGCACGCAATACGATTTTTTGGTATTTTTAGAGAAACATAAATACATGAAATAATGAGTGGAATGACTAACAAAAACTGGAAATTACTGAAACTAAGCTGAATCGAAATAAAGGGTAAAAAAAATCTAATTAATTCCTAAAATATGCTAAATAAACGAAATGAAATATGAACTAAATCTAATTAATGCATGAATGTTAAAAATCATCAAGGAAAAATAATTATTTTTTTGATGCATGTCATCTTATGAGAATAGCTCGATCCATCATTTGGACAAGCTCTTTCTTCAAAACGAAAGTGCAAATCACGACAAAGGCTAATATAAAACCAATTAGAATAGAGGTTCACCTTGTGTTTTTTTGCTGTTTTGGAACTCCCAAAATGAGCAGCTAAGAATGGCTTCTCTCGCTTTTCAAATCGAGTGTCAAAATGTTCAACAAAATTGTCCTCTGCTCCTAGGTCGACCTCAGAGGAGTTTGAATTCTACTTTTCCTAAAAGCAGGCTGCAAAGCTATTTTTGAGGAAAGGTCTTTTCAAGGATGGCGCCACCTCAGAGGAGAGATTCTTTTACTTTTTTTGATGAAAGGATATCTGGACATGTGGCAGTTTAGGATGGTTCCACACCTAACAAATGTCAGCTTGCTGGAGAAGGCTCTCTAGATGGCGCCACCTCAAGAGGCATTTGAAATTCAAATTGGGTTGGCTCTGGAAGGATGAAGGGTGGCCATGTGGCATCACCTCCACAGTGACACATGGCAGGAGGGAGGAAAAGGAGGGACAGGGACATGTGGCACCATCTGAAACCAGATAAAAAAGGTAAAGTTCAGGATTTGCGCCGCCTCAGGAAGGATTTGAATGTTTGGATTTTTGCTTTTTCTGAAGGAGGCAAAGAGTGACATGTGGCACTTGCTTTTTCTGAGAAAAGGAGAGAGTGGCATGTGTCACTTGCTTTTTCTGAGAAGAACAGAGGGTGACATGTGTCCCTTGCTTTTCCTGAGAAAAGCAGAGAGTGACATGTGTCACTTGCTTTTTCTGAGGCAAGCAGAGAGTGACATGTGTCACTTGCAGGAGAAACACCTCAGATGGTGCCACCTCAGAGGGAGACAATTCCACTTTTTCTAGGGAAAGCAGAACATGACATGTGGCGACTCAGAGTGGCATCATCATGACACATGGCAAGAGATAAAGGTGATGGACATTGACACGTGGCATGGACTAAAGAAGGTGGCTAAAGACATGTGGCGCCATCTCAAAGAGGCCCCACACTAACACGTCAGAGGATGGAAGGAGAGAGAAAATGACACGTGGGGCCACCTCTGGGTGAACCCCACGCTGACACATGGCAGAGGGGTGGAAGGAGAGAGAAAATGGCTCAGTGGTGTCAATTCAGGGACAAGGCTCCTATATTTTTGGGCTTTTTAAAATTCAAGTTTTTCAAAAGGAAAGCCTGTGTGGAACCACCTCAAGGTGGACCTCACATTGCTTCTTTATTGGAATAAAAGGCAAAACAGTAAAACCTCTTTTTGGAATTTTCATAAAAACTTAGACTAACTGGCAAATAAGAAATACTTGGCCTAATTGCAAAAACTTTGGAAAGAGGTGGCCCCTGTATGGCGATTTTGTAAAAGAATGATATTTGAAATTGCTGACAAAAGGGCAAAATCTGAAATAAAATGGCTAAATTCAAAGCTAAGATCCATATCGAAAGCTATCCAGATCATTTTCTTGAGAAAATATTTTGAAATTCAGAGTCCTGGGGGTAAAATGGGAAGAATTGACAATTTTGAAGACCCAGGGTTTTGAAATTGATTTTGAAAAGAGTTAAAAACTCGAATATGGATTGAGAGTTTTGAAATCGAGAGTTCTGGACCTCGAAATGACATGCTGTGTAGTGCAGTGATATGAAATGCTCATGCAATTATATGCAATGACATGCCTTATGAAATGTAATCTTGAACCAAGATTTGGAGATTCCCGTCTCCTGTCAGGAATAAAATTTTGAACATCTGAGCTGAAATAGAGAAATTTTGAGAGTTGCAGATGAAATTTAGACTTTTGCAAGTTTCAAGCTTAGAAAATGACCATTTTGCCCTCCGGCGATCTCAAGGGATGAATTGTGATGTTTGGGGAGGTGAGTGAAAATTTGGGGTGTTTACAGATGCCCCTCTTTGCTACTAAGCCGACTTATGGCTGAGCTTAGTGGCAAAGAAAAACACACCAAATTTGGGCTATATATAAAAAAATGCCCCAGTTAGAAGGATATGACTGGGTATAGAGATATTAGCTTGGTGAAGATGGTAGATATGAAATGGAGAATGAAGAGGAAAGATTCGTTTTGCGGCAGTGAAGTTCAGGTTTTTGTCCTTAACCTGGATGAGACAGAAGATGCTTCGCTTGGGAAGAAGCTCAGGTTTAACCTTCGGCCTGATTGGGGAATGAAATATCTCATCGAAATGAGACTCAGGTTTGTACCCTTAACCTGATTGGGCGAAAGTGAAATACCTCATCAAATGAGGCCCAGGTTTATACCCTTAACCTGATCGGGTGGAAAATGAAATACCTCATCGAAATAGGCTCAGGTTTGTACCCTTAACCTGATCGGGCGGAAAATGGAATACCTCATCAAATGAGGCTCAGGTTTGTACCCTTAACCTGATTGGGCGGAAACTGGAATACCTCATCAAAGGAGGCTCAAGTTTGTACCCTTAACCTGATCGGGCGAAAAATGGAATACCTCATCAAATGAGGCTCAAGTTTGTACCCTTAACCTGATCGAGCAGAAAATGGAATACCTCAAAAAATGAGGCTCGGGTTTGTACCCTTAACCTGATCGGGCGGAAAATGGATGGAATCCTCGAAGAAAGAGACCATAATGGAGCCTTTGGATTTTGCACAATAAATCCGATAGGGGTTTTGCAAAAAGAAGGAAAATGGGGTCCCTAAAGCTTGAAAAGGGATTGATTTTGGGAGTCTCATTGCTGAGACTAAATTAGCTTTTGAACTGGCCTTTTGCGAGAAAATGATTGGTGGTTCGACCTCGAACTGAAATGGGACTGTCTATGGTGGGACAGTGGGGACACAGAGAAGTGTGCGAATCTGAGAGCTCAAGCGCTCAGATTATAAGAAGAAGGGAAGGAATCAAGTCCTAAAGAAGGATTGAAAATGGTGTCAGGATGTATCGAAAACGAACATCAAGCTCTCACTTCATGCCGGAATAGCTAGAAAATGTTGTCAAAATATTGAGGATTCTGTTGTTGATTCAAAGTATTTGAAAATGATGTATATTGTTGCAAAAATAATCATTCTACCTGAAGTATTACCTCCAAACAAGATTGACTTCATAGAATCAAGATTTGGATTCTAAATTGCTTGCAATTGACCTTCTTCAAGGAAGCTATCAATTTCCTTGATATGAACAGTAAGAGAATTTGATATTATGAAGGCAATTGATGAAAGAATACTGATAATAGAATTTCACAAATTTAAAGAAGATTCTTGATAGATTTGGCAGTTTGATATCCTGGGAGCTTCTCTCATGATAATCTTTTTGCACTCTTTTGGGCTTCGGGAGAGTTTATTGCATCATCCATTATTTTGGAGATGTCCTGACTTTTCTCTCTTTCTTTTCCCTCTCTTGTTCTCTTTTGGAAGGGTACGTCACAAACTCCAACTTGGAGATGTTTTGATCCTTCTTTGCCTCAGGGGTCATGTTGATGATATTGGCTCATTGGCTAGAGATCTTTAGATGATAACGGAAATTAAATATCTTTTAGGGATTGTCGGTGGTTCATCGCATCTGCCTTCATCTCGACAGTGCTTTGGACTTTCCCTGGAAGGATCTGTCACAAACTCCGTCATCTTGGATATGATTCAAATCTTCTTTGGCCCCGGGGGTCTACTCGCTTAATTCGCCTTCATCTTGGCGACAATTGAGAGATCCCTTTTGGGAATATTTAATTGCAGCTTAGGTGATTTTGAGGAGACAGGGTTTGGGTGAATTCTCTTTTTTTCTAGCGCTCAGGATATTTTCACTGCCTCATTTTTACAAGAATAATCTTTAGAGATGTGCCATAACTGCGATCAATATCAATCATTTATGGCTTTGCAATAACATTGAATGTTTTTTTCTGGCCATATTGAGGATTTATTCTTCATCCTTTTGGTTGGCCAATAGAAAGAATTTGAATTTTGAATCTCTTTTCGCAAAAGCTTTTCCCTTTTGGAAGTAATACTGAAGGTAAACTGAGGTAAAGATTTGTGCAATAAAGTTTTTGAGATCAACAAGTAATTGACAATTTGGCAAAATGTTTCTTGAAATTCTTGGTAAAAGAGAGCATTTGAAGTCCGGCTCAACGCATCCGTAACGAAAATTATCATCTCCTTTCCCAAGAAGATGCCTATCAGTTCACTGAGAACAATATCAGTTCAATTAAGAACGACCATCGGTTCGCTGGGAACAATATCAGTTCAATTAAGAATGACCATCTCTGGGAATAATATCAGTTCAATTAAGAACGATCATCAGTTCACTGGGAACAATATCAGAACGATTAAGAATGACCATCGGTTCACTAAGAACAATATCAGTTCAATTAAGAACGACCATCGGTTTGCTGAAAACTATATCAGTTCAATTAAGAACGATCATCAGTTCGCTGGGAACAATATGAGTTCAATGAAGAATGACTATCAGTTCATTGGGAACACTATCAGTTCAATGAAGAACAACTATCAGTTCACTTGGAACACTATCAGTTCCATGAAGAACGACTATCAGTTCCTTGGGAACACTATCAGTTCAATGAAGAACAACTATCAGTTCACTTGGAACACTATCAGTTCAATGAAGAACGACTATCAATTTACTTGGAACACTATCAGTTCAATGAAGAACGACTATCCGTTCACTTGGAACACTATCAGTTCAATGAAGAACAATTATCAGTTCACTTGGAACACTATCAGTTCAATGAAGAACGACTATCAGTTTACTTGGAACACTATCAGTTCAATGAAGAACGACTATCAGTTCACTTGGAACACTATCAGTTCAATGAAGAACGACTATTAGTTCACTTGGAACACTATCAGTTTAATGAAGAATGGAGACCATTATAGAGAGTTGGATCGCTTCTATGAATGGTTTCAGGATTATCCCCTTATCCTGAATGGGGAAATGAAAATTGGATGACCTGACGGTCGAAATTAAAGAATTGAATGATTCAAAAATTGAAAATTGGTGGACAAAAGGTTAAATTTAAGAAATTGACTGATCCTGAAGATCAAAGTGACTTGGATCAACAAAGGAGAATAAAGGGCTCGGGTCAGAGCTCAAATAAAGTAAAGAGTTCACGAGTTGGAACTCGGAACGGCAAAGGAAAATGAAGAGCTCGAATCAGAGCTCAAATAAGGTAGAGAGATCACGAGTCAGAACTCGGATCAACAAAGGAGAATGAAGAGCTCGAATCAGAGCTCGAATAAAGTAAAGAGATCACGAGTCGAAACTCGGATTAACAAAGGAGAAATAATTTGAGAGAAAACCCGAGTCGGAACTCGGATCTTCAAAGAAAACATAATTTTAGGAAAAACCCAAGTCAAAACTCGGATCTTCAAAGGAAAAATATAAACCAACTTGAAATTTGGATTTTGAAAAGAAAGAAATCTGAGTCGGAACTCAAATTTCTAAAAGAAAATATGACCAACCTGAGAGCTGGGTTTGAAAGAAAAAGAAGTCTGAATCGGAATTCAGATCTTCAGAGGAAAACTCGATTAGAGGATCAAAATTTTGCAAATTGCCAGTGCGGGGACTGAATTTCTAAAGAATTTTGAGAAAAAATTCGACAGAGATTGAAAACTGAAGTTAGAGATTAATGATTAAGATGAGAAACCATTCATAGTCTCAGGATTTATCCCTTATCCTGAATGGGAAAGTGAATAGAAATTGAAGAATTTTGGGGAAATCATGGAAAATGATTCAGGTTTATCCCTTAACCTGAAGGGGAATGTTGATGCAAATTGAATGCAAATGAATAAGAATGAGTGCAAATTGATGCAGATGAAATGCAAAATTAATGCAAATGGGTGCATATACATGCAAAATGATAGATTGGTTTATCCTGCCTGCATACAGGATGTTTTGAGGTAAAAAAAATGCCCCAGTGTGACTAGGGAGGAAAATTTTGAATAAAAGAAGGATAATTGATGAATAAAGCGACAAGCTCCTTGACTGATAGACGTCCTCAAGATCATTCCTTACAAGAGAGACATTGAGAAAAGGAAGGAGAAACAAATAAGATGGCGCCAAGCTATTGGAAAATTTGATGATTTTATTGATGCTTTAAAATCAAGGAAAGAGAATGGGATTACATTATTCTTTTGAAAAAGCAAGATGAGAAATGAAAAAGTGTCAGCATTGTCATCTTCTGGAATGATTATGGAAAAAGCTTAGTCAGGATGACTAGTCCTCCTTTTCATCTTCAACGAGGAGCTTCTTGTCAATGCAGTCTTGAACAATGTTCTTGAGGACGAAGCAGTTTTCCGTATCGTGCCCTACTGCTCGATGAAACTTGCAAAATTGTTCTTTGAATCTGCCCATGATTGCTGGGGGATCAACGACTTTAGGCAACCGAACAATATCTTTCGCCAACATATATTCCAGGATACTCTCGAGTGTCTGATCCAGAGGAGTGAATTCTCAATCAGTGCTCCAATCCTTGCTCTTTAATTTTTCCTGATCTTTCTCCTTATGCTGAGGGCTGGATTGGAGAGGTTTATCACTGTTGATGTCCTTCCCTTTTTGCCTTTTGGATCTCTCCAAACTGCTACCATGATTATTCTTGTTGCCTTTGCTATTATTGAAAGATTTGGCTGAAAAAGTAAAGTGAGCCTTCTTCTTGGCATCTTGACTGCTTCTTGCAATGATAATGCCCTCATAGACCCCATTCTCCATTCCCATTTCGAGCCATTTGGCTCGTTCAATGAGTTCAATGAAAGACTTGGAGGGTGAGGTAGAGATAAGACTCCTCAAAGGCTGTGAAAAGTTGTTCATGATGATTTGGAGTGCATGCTCCTCTGAAATTGGGCTCCTCATTTTATTGCAGATCTCTCTCCATCTGCGAATGAAGTCCTTGGCTTTTTCACTGTCTCCCTGCTTCAGATTATAGAGGTGATTTAACGTTGGTAGCGCTTTAGTATTAAACAAGAATCACTCAATGAATAGGTTGACCACCTTATCGAACTCTCGTAGTTCAATTGGATTGATATGTATGGAGTACCACTTGGCGGCAGTGTCTTCCAGGCTGCGAGGAAAACAGAGAAATAGGGCCCTATTGTCTTTCTTGAATTTGGAGCACTCGGCGAAGAACATGGCGATGTGAGCTTTGGGATCACCAGAACTGTCAAACTTAATGAACTTACGGGGAAGATTCTCCAGATTATTGTCTCCTTCTAAGCCATCGTAGAAATCTTCACTTGTGAAGACTTTCTTACCCTTGTTGCGGGCCTGCAAATCTTTTATTACTCTAGCCATTTCTTTAAACTGTGCTTGAAAAGGATCTGTCTCTGCTTGAACCTTTGGCTTGCGAGTAATTTCTGGGATGATCTCACATTCTTCATCTATATCACCTGCTGATTCTTTTGAAGTATCCTCTGGTTGAACATATTTCTTAGAAGACTTGGTGGACTTCTTGGTTACATGATCTTTGAGTTTCTGGCTAAAGGGATTCTTCTCTGAACTGCTGTCAGCTTGCTCGCTCATTATTTTCTTCATCATCTTCTGGAACATGGCGTACATTTGAGGATCTATGCCATCATCTTCTTGTTGATCCTGACTCTCGACTGATCTTGGCGAGTCCATCTCTTCTTCTGAAGTTGAGGAGTAGATAATATTTTGAATTGGTGCGGTCTTCTTCCCTCACCTTGTCTGAAGCATCAAATGCTGTGAAGGCTCTCTACAGGATAAAGTCTTGATTAGACTCTGAGGAAATGATATGGTAGACAAATGAAAGAATATCCCATTACAAGGGATGGAGTCGCCGCTGAAATTGCGACAATTGTGTTGTCATTCTTTGCAAGAGAAATAAACAATGAAAAATGGGCCTTGTTACCTAGGTGAGGTCGTCAACCATGAGAAAAATGCCATTTTTTTGAAGGGAAGAGATATCTCTTGGAAAAATAATCCGCAAACGGATTTAAAATAAGGAGAAGGCAAAAGGGAAGGTGGATAAACAATTTCCCTTGCAATAATCAAGGTATGTGCAAGGAAAATAAGGTGAAGCATCAAATAGACAAAAGGATTGAGAATCCAAGAAAACAATGAGAGAAAAACATATGATTTTAGAAAATTGCAGGCAGGATAAAAATGCGGCTGGAAATTCGAGGTCCAGTAGAACAAAGAAATGAAAAATCACCTGGAGTTTTGAGAAAATGGGATAATTTAGAAAATCGTTCAAGGTTTGGAGAAAATAAGAGAGATATTTTATGAAAGATGAAAATAGGGATATTTGGAAAATGATCTAATATTTTGGAAAAATTTGGGAAATATGAGAAATTAAGGAAATAAGGTGCATACAATCACATCCTGCACAAACATTTATGCGCATACAACACTCCCTAAAAGGCTGACTCTAGAGGCATCATTTTGAAAAGAAGTTGTAGGACCCTAATCCTGACTTTAAGTTCAAATCATCTTTGTCCAATCCAGTTATGTCGATATACTCGAACCGAAATCCGAGGTACGTGGCATATAATTTCAACTCCGGATCTAAGTTTAAGTTTTCCAACATCCTTGAGCGCCTACCGATATACTTTGGACTGTGGCCCGCGGCACGTGGTAGGGGGGCGTCAACCAAAATAAATGGCCCAGTTGTGAGGCTCTGTCCCAAACTAGGGTTCTGGAAGAGAGCCCAGCAACGTGAAGACCGGGTAAAGATAGGTTTGAAAAAATGATCACATGCAAGAAATAGAGGGCTCTAAGTCCTAGAGAGATAGATTTTTGAAAACTTTTGAAGAAGCATACATTGTTTGCATTCAGAACCTAAATTGAGGAGAGTTGTATTTAGACCTAAGTCTATGTGAGCATGAAAATATCTCCTAAATATAGTCCTACCAAACCATGCCTAGTCTATATGCAGTCATTGTCAGCTAGGTCAGAATCTAGGCTCCTAGGTTTGCATGATATCAGAAAATAAAGAGCTGGCATTTTGAGAACACAATTTCGATAATTGAACTAAGCTAAGCACACTTTTGATCAGACAAAGACAGGTCCCATCACGGTCGCCAAACCTGTTATCGTCGCAAAATTTCCTGTCTTCCCTTCCCTGCGGGAGAGAGGGGAAAATGCTTTCGCGAGTCAAACTTGACCAGAGTTTTGAAAATTTGTTTTGAAATACTCGCCTCCGTTTTTTAAAATAGCAAGAAAATCCATGGGATGGGGCTCGACCTGTCGGTACGAGGTTCGACCGTTCCTGCCGCATTTAACAGGGGTAATCGAACCAAGAACCAGAAGTGCGTTTGACTTAGTTAAATCATCAAAATTGTGTTCTATCCTAGATGCACAGAGAATTCAGGCCTATGCTATGAAATTTTGTAAAATGTAGGTTGGAAAACATGATGTATGCTCAGAAAATGCTTTGGAGTTGAAAAATATTTCTCAGGAAAAAGATGGAAATCAGTTTCTCAAGAAACTCTGATAAAAAGACTTGAAATCTCAAGAAAGTTTATAAAGATTTGGGAAAATTATGTAGGAATGAGACTCTTGGGAAAATAGAGAGAATTCTTGAGAAAAAGGGGCAAACATTTGAAGGGGAACTATTTGTCAAGGAAAATTCGAACTTTGAAAACTTTCTTTGAAAAATGACTAAAATTCATTGAAAAACTCTTTGGAGAAGGAAAATCAAAACTCGGGAAACTGAAATCCTGAGAATATTGACCTTGAAATATTTGAAAATCGATTTTGATTCTTGAGAAAGATGAGAAACTCCTTTTGAAAATGAATCTTAAGAAAAGGATATTTTCCAGGGAAAATCATGGGAAACTTGATTTGGAAAATCCAACTTTGAAAATTTTCAGAGTTTCTTGAGGAATCGATTTCCGTGGAATGAAATTTTCTTGAGAAAATGTAGAGGATTTCATGATGCAAATGACTTGAATGGATGAATGCCCTTTTGAGAAAACATCTATTCAGGAGAATATGCATTTTTAGGATTAAACTAAGGTAGAATTACCCCATATTCCGACTATGGCCGTAAATATGTTAGTAATTTACTTAAGTGATTCTAAAATATTTTGTAAAATTGAAGATATGCAGTGAAATTTTGGAAGATAGCCTAAGAGTGTAGGCTCGATGTGACTAGTAAAAAGATGCTGAATCTGAGTCTCGTCCATATTCCGACTAGGGTCGTAAATATGGACTCCACCGAGTTCATCAACTCCCTAAGAGTTGGTGCACGTGCCATTCATGTACATTCACAATGAGTTTGAAATATAATGCATGAATCACATAATCATGATATTGCAGAAATTGAAACTATATGATATGCATCCTAATCTAAGAAGAAAATTAAATCTCTTATTCTAAAATTTTTATTATTACATCACTAATTAAATGAAAGAAAAAAAAAATGCAGACTTCAGCTCCTTCTTTTGAATGTCCCTGCCAAACTTGAAATGGGGTTAGCTCAAATATATGGGTTTTTCCAATAATATCCTGAGATTATTGGACTTAGTTGGATATAAACCTTGTTTTTCACACTTCCTTTATATTTCAAATGTTGTAAATGCAAGAAAATCCAGTAATAAATAGTTTGAAATTCGGAATTGTGGTCAAAATGACCAAAATACCCCTAATATTAAAGTTATACCTTTAAAATCAGGGCTTTTAAAGGAATTTTGGTAAAATTTGAGATTTTGAAATTTGAATTGAAACAAATGATGATAAAATGCATGATGAGACATGATGACATGCTGCTAAACACATTAGGACTGTAAAAATTAGGATTTAAGTTTGAAACTTGGACAAAATAATGAATTTCACTTGTTTTTCGCTTGGATCAGGGTCTCGCGGGGCCCTGTTTTGACGATACGGCTAAATCGATCATCAAACGATTTTCAAATAATGACAAATTTGGTAGGGAGCACCCTTTTACCCTTAGAAACAACCTAGAATGATATAATGCAGGAAATGCCATGGTCTAAATGCAAAATTTCAAAGAAAATCCTAAAATAGGCAAATTTCGCATACGGGCACGAACCAAATATAGCATTTAACGCGATAATGCAACAATTCCACCATAGAATGTCTGATATTTTGCAGGATGCTAAAGGACATGAAAATGAACATCTTTGGATTTTACAACCCCGAGATTTGAACTACGGTGAGTTCGGTAATGGAGATTTGGCTATGACGGGACTAAAATCAACCTGATCTGATGTAAAAATGGATAAAAAATAGTAACTGATGACAAAAACTTCCGAAAGTTAAATAGGGAACTAATGACATGCACATGAAAAACTTTAATTTGTATATGTTTGTCATTTAATCAACTGAATGAGAGATAAAAATACAACGTTATATACATAAATCAGAAGAACTGATAAAAATGCCAAAACAGGAGCCTGAGATGAAAATTACGAAACTGATATGAAGGCTATCCTAAAAATCACAAAATTTCAGAGTCAAACAGAGGGCATTCGTAAAATAAATTTCACCTTTTACAGATTCAGATTTGAAACAATATCTAAAGAGAACCAGTCGACTTAAGTCGATCCATAGTCTCAAGGACTCAAATCAGGCTCTGACACGTGTCCCAAACTCTCGGATTTTTGTCAGACAGTAAAAAAAATCATAAAAAACTTAGAAAATCAGATTAAATAATAGACTTCGTTCCAAGTTCAGAGAAAGTTTCAGATCATAAATCAGATCTCACATGATGGAGATATCGATTTTACAAATCGTGATCAAATATTCAAAATGTTTCCCGGGTTACAAAACCTGACTTAGCATTTTGAACTTTGAACACAGTAAACAAATTCAAATCATTTCGATATTTTTCAGATTATTAGGGACATCTAAAGTCATGTAATACAAATTTTTTGGTATTTTTATAGAAACATAAATACATGAAATAATGAGTGGACTGACTAACAAAAACAGGAAATTACTGAAACTAAGCAGAATCGAAATAAAGGCTAAAAAAATCTAATTAATTCCTAAAATATGCTAAATCAACGAAATGAAATATGAACTAAATCTAATTAATGCATGAATATTAAAAATCATCAAGGAAGCATAATTATTTTTTTGATGTATGCCGTCTTATGGGAATAACTCGTTCCATCATTTGGACGAGCTCTTTCTTCAAAACGAAAGTGTAAATCACGACAAAGGCATTATTTCAATAAAACCAATTAGAATAGAGGTCCACTGATGTCTTCTTTTAAATCGTTGTAATTTTGAAAAGATTTTTAAATATAAAACATGTGAAAACCAGACATCAAATAATAAAAACCGGTTCTCACTAGTGGATGAGACCGGGTCGAACTCAGGGAACGGGAATATATCGTATTCAAGTACACAAATTTAAACTAATCTTTATTGCCGAATTATTTGAAATGTAAAATGTTCAAGAAAAGTAAAAACAACTAACTATTACAACAAATGAATACCCTTCGCAGAGGGCGTAAAGTGCAATATTTACAAACCCAATTAAATTCCTAATTCTAAACTAAAACGTAAAAAGAAGCTTTATTCTTCTACTCTTTTGCTTCCCCGTGTCACATAATCACTTCCGCTCCAATCCCTTGCAATCCTGCACAAGTCAAACGAGACACGAGCAGTACACAATAAAAGAATAAAACTATACTACAAGAATTATAAAATCTAAATGACTCCCCTAAGTAAAAATGATTACTAACTACTAATTGATATGAACTAAAATGCTAACTATTACAAAAGATGTTAATCAAGTCTACTACTAACTAATTGATTAACTATTGTTATATTAAACTAAACAACTACAAGCTAATGAATTACTAATCTGTAAGATGAAACATCAACAACCAATTCTCAACAATTCTTAGTGAAACTCAAATTTTGCTCCAGCTAATACTTAATGAACATATGCAATGAAGCTCATTAAAAATCAACAATGGAATTCAGTAAAAATCTGTAAGTAACAATCAGTGAAAAATATGAAAATTCTCTAAAAACCATTGCTAACATTAATCCAATCAGCTGGAAATTACACCAGAAATTCAGAAATCATTAATCAGCAACAGAGATAGTAGTTTAGACATTTAACTTGAATCCAGCTATCCGGTTATACCAATCCTTAACCCATTATCACATAAATGAACTGTTGTTACTAGATTACCATTTCACGGCAAAAATGAGATGCCGACAGATCAAGATGGACATAATAATTGCCAGAATTTCAGTCATGAATCGAAACTCCACTCCATACCAAGACTCAGTAGAACAAGTGATCAGAATGTTTCTTCACCCAAGCAAACAAAAATCTGCTGATCCGATTATTGCCAGAATCTCCAGATCATTGCCGGACATTTTATCATCGCCAGAACAAATGCTCATCAATCATATGCAATTGATAATCAACTTATTTGCAAATACAAATCTATCTTTCAGAATAAATGTTTTCAACAAAAATTAACCTCTGTAGCTGGAACAATATCCAATGGACTAATATGATAAAACTATGATAATCGATCAGATGATCGATTAATCTCCACACAAATTGCTGAGAAAACAAATTCAGTGCTCGATCATTCAATCCGATTTATCCATTTCAGCTTATGATGATGTTGATGTTGATCATTAAACTAAAATGTAAATACAAAATCAAGAACAGGATGACATTTAGAATCAAACAACAATTATTCTAACAGAATCCCCTTTTTTTTTTTTTTTTTTAAGCAACCGATCGACTACTGTAATGAACAATGGAATAAAAAAAAATTAGGAAAAGAAGATTAGGGGAAGAAAAGAAGATGCAGAGGAAGGAGAAGAAGATCTGAAGGAGAAGAAGAAGAAGAAGAAGAAGAAGATCTGAAGGAGAAGAAGAAGAATCAGAGGAAGAAGAAAAACTGAAGAAGAAGAGGAGGAATCAGAACTTATCGTGATGAAGAAGAAGCTGAAGAAGAGGTGGCGGCCTCCACCACGCTGTCGCTGGAATGAGGAGCTTCCACCACTGCCGCCGGCTGGAGTGTAGATAGAGAAAGAGGAAGAAGGA
The DNA here is from genome assembly GCF_984573655.1 of Nuphar pumila. NCBI lineage: Eukaryota > Viridiplantae > Streptophyta > Magnoliopsida > Nymphaeales > Nymphaeaceae > Nuphar > Nuphar pumila. The sequence continues at coordinate 24,665,473 of NC_143264.1, forward strand.
GAAGTTAGGGAAAAGGATAGCCACCGGCAATGGTGGAGGAATGAGAGAAGAGAGGGAATAGAGGGAAAGAGGGGCTTCAGGCGTGAATGGGAGGAGGCGCCCGATTTTTGTGATTTTGGGGGTTTTTAACAGCAAACAAACCGGTTCACCGGTTTGTTGCTGTTTGTTTTTTTTTTTTTTTAATTTTGAAAGAATTGCAAACCGGTTAAACCGGTTTGTGATTATTTTTTTTTCAGTTTTTTTTTTTTAAAAAAAACCAAACCGGCTTGAACTGGTTCAAACAAAATTTTTTTCAGTTCAAAGTCAAAAACCGTGTAAACCGGTTTATTAGAAAAATTTTCAAAAAGTTACAAACAAAATTTTCTTTCTTTCTTTATTTTTTTTTATTTAAAAAGAAACTAAAAATAAAACTATTCTAATAATAATTTTTTTTTCTTTTCTAAAAAAAAAACACTTAAAATGAATATAAAACTATTTTTCTCCAATTTTTTATTTTTTTATTTTTACTTTTAATAAAAACTAACACTAAACTACTATGAATATAACAAAAACTAAAATATGTATAAAAATGTAAAATAAAACTATTTTTCATGCATTTTCTATTTTTAAATTATTTTAGCACATTTACTCGAAAACTATCATAAAATTGGGTTTTTGAAACATTATTTTATAAAATCATGCATATTTAAATGTTAATAAACCCTGAATTATATGCATGATCATCCACCTTGTGTTCTTTTGCTGTTTTGGAACTCCCAAAATGAGCGGCTACGAATGACTTCTCTCGCTCTTCAAATCGAGTGTCAAAATGTTCATCAAAATCGTCCTCTGCTTCTAGGTCGAGCTTGGAGTGGTGTGAACGAGGGAAGTACTTCAATGCACACTCTCAGATGGTCCCAGGGGGGGTGAATTCAGAGGAGTAACAAAGAAGTTCTAGAGAAGATTTTGACTGAAGTTCAGATCCAAAAGGAAGCCCCCCTCAGTTGGGCGTGGGCCATGGTATTTGTAGAAATTTTAGAGATTTTTGAAATTCAAACAGAGTTAATCTGGGCCTTCCATGTGGCACCATCTCAGGGCATGCCATTTTGGAATTTTGAAATAAATAAAATACAAATTTTGTGAGTGAGACACCTCATCAGAGTTTGAAAATTTTCAAAATTAAGGTTTGCTTGATTTTCTCTGCAGGAGTTTCCCATATGGCGCCACCTCAGAGGATGTCATCTTGGAGTTTGAAATTCAAAGCTTTGTATTCCTGGAAGAAGGAGAGACTGCCATGTGTCGCCACCTCAGAGTGGCTCCACACTGACATGTGTCAGAAAGACAGAACATAGGACTCAGATGGCACCACCTCAGAGGGAGTTTGAATGTTTGAAATTTTGCTTTTTCTGGAGAAAGCAGGGACAAACATGTGGCACCACCTCAGGGTGGCTCCACACTGCCATGTGTCAGAAGGCAGAAGCAGAGGAAGCAAAAGACGCCACCTCAGAGGAGTTTGAATTCTACTTTTCCTAAAAGCAGGCTACAGAGCTATTTTTGAGGAAACATCTTTTCAGGAATGGCACCACCTCAGAGGAGAGATTTTTCTACTTTTTCTGATGAAAGGAGATCTGGACATGTGGCAGTTCAGGATGGTTCCATACCTGACAAATGTCAGCTTGCTGGAGGAGGCTCTCTAGATGGTGCCACCTCAGGAGGCATTTGAAATTCAAATTGGGTTGGCTCTAGAAGGATAGAGGGTGGCCATGTGGCATCACCTCCAGAGTGACACATGGCAGGAGGGAGGAAAAGGAGGGACAGGGACATGTGGCGCCATCTGAAACCAGATAAAAAAGGTAAAGTTCAGGATTTGCGCCACCTCAGGAAGGATTTGAATGTTTGGATTTTTGCTTTTTCTGAAGGAGTCCAAGAGTGACATGTGACACTTGCTTTTTTCTGAGAAAAGGAGAGAGTGGCATGTGTCACTTGCTTTTTCTGAGAAGAGCAGAGGGTGACATGTGTCCCTTGCTTTTCCTGAGAAAAGCAGAGAGTGACATGTGTCACTTGCTTTTTCTGAGGCAAGCAGAGAGTGACATGTGTCACTCTTAGAAGAAACACCTCAGAGGGAGACAATTCCACTTTTTCTAGGGAAAACAGAACATGACATGTGGCGACTCAGAGTGGCATCATCATGACACATGGCAAGAGATGAAGGTGATGGACATTGACACGTGGCATGGACTAAAGAAGGTGGCTAAAGACATGTGGCGCCATCTCAAAGAGGCCCCACACTAACACATGTCAAAGGATGGAAGGAGAGAGAAAATGACACGTGGCGCCACCTCTGGGTGAACCCCATGCTGACACATGGCAGAGGGGTGGAAGGAGAGAGAAAATGGCTCAATGGCGCCAATTCAGGGACAAGGCTCCTATATTTTTGGGCTTTTCAAAATTCAAGTTTTTCAAAAGGAAAGCCTATGTGGCACCACCTCAGGGTGGACCCCACATTGCTTCTTTATTAAAATAAAAGCCAAAACAGTAAAACCTCTTTTTGAAATTTTCATAAAAACTTAGACTAACTCGCAAATAAGAAATACTTGGCCTAATTGCAAAAACTTTGGAAAGAGGTGGCCCCTGTATGGCGATTTTGTAAAAGAATGATATTTGAAATTGCTGACAAAAGGGCAAAATCTGAGATAAAATGGTTAAATTCAAAGCTAAAATCCATATCGAAAGCTATCCAGATCGTTTTCCTGAGAAAATATTTTGAAATTCAGAGTCCTGGGGGTAAAATGGGAAGAATTGACAATTTTGAAGACCCAGGGTTTTGAAATTGATTTTGAAAAGAGTTAAAAACTCGAATCTGGATTGAGAGTTTTGAAATCGAGAGTTTTGGACCTCGAAATGACATGCTGTGTAGTGCAGTGATATGAAATGCTCATGCAATTATATGCAATGACATGCCTTATGAAATGTAATCTTGAACAAAGATTTGGAGATTTCCGTCTCCTGTTAGGAATAAAATTTTGAACATCTGAGTTGAGATAGAGAAATTTTGAGAGTTGCAGATGAAATTTGGACTTTTGCAAGTTTCAGGCTCAGAAAATGACCATTTTGCCCTCTAGCGATCTTAAGGGATGAATTGTGATGTTTGGGGAGGTGAGTGAAAATTTGGGGTGTTTACACTATGGTTCTAGAAGAAAGCCCAGCAACGTGAAGACCGAGTAAAGATAGGTGGGGTTTTTGTAGGAATATGATCACATGCAAGAAAACAGAGGGCTCTGAGACCTAAAGAAGTAGAGTTTTGAAAAATTTATAAGAAGCAAACATTGTTTTCAATCAGATCCTAGATTGAGGAGGATTGCATTTAACCTAAGTCTAAGTGAGCATGAATAATGCCTCCTCAATTGGTCCTAACAAACCATACCTAAGTCTACATGAAATCTATGTCAGTTGGGTTTGATTCTAGGCTCCTAGGTTTACAAGATATGAAGTTGACATTGCAGAACACGATTTTGACAAGTTGAATAGAGAAGAGCACTAGATTGATCAGGCAAAGACAAGTCCCATCTCGATCGCCAAACCTGTTATCATTGCAAAATTTTACTTTTGCAAGTCAAACTGACCTTTGAAAAAGTTTTTGAAAATAACCCGCCTCCATTTTAAAATGCAGGATAATTCTGAAGAATGAGACTCGCCTGTCGGTACGAGGTTCAACCGTTCCTGGCACCTTTACCAGGGGTAATTGAACCAAGGATCAATCTGGTACTTTGCTTTGCTCAACTTGTCTAAATTAGTGTTCTATTCCCTAAATGCACAAAGAATCAGGCATGTGCTATGAACTTTGAAAAATTTTGACTGAAAATTATAATGTATGCTTCAGAGATTTGAAATACTGGGAAGATTCTTGGAAAAGATGACCCTTTGAAAATTGTGAATTGCATTTGAAAAACTTTTCTGAAGAAAAAAGAAATTGATTTATGAGGAATTTGATTTATGAGAAAACTCAAAATAACTTAGAGAAAGTTGATTTGAATTTGAACTTTGGAATTGAGAATGTAACTTGGAAAATTGATTTTTGAGCTTTGAAAAGCATTTGGAAATCCTTTAAAGAACCAAGGGTTTTTGAGAAAGTCAATTTCTGAGGAAAATCTAGTAATTTTGAGGAAAATCAGTTTCTTTAAAATGGAATTGGAAAACATGTCAATAGAAGGGGCGTGTAGCCCTATGAAACTTTTATTTTCATAATGCAATCTAAACCTAGATGAATGAATGCAATTTTAAAGAAAACATTTTCTGAAGAACTTTTGAGAAAATTATTTGAAAAATGAAGTTTATGTGCCATATAGAACTTTAATGAAGTAAATTCGCCTCATATCCCAGACTATGGCCACGGATATGGATTGAATATATCTTATTTAATTTTAAAAGGAGAAAAATATTTATAAAAGATTGACATATGCAATAGTTTTTTAAGATAACCTAAGAGAGTAGACTGATTGTGGCTTAAAAGGAGATGATAAATCTGGAATTTATTCATATTCTGACTATGGCCATAAATACGAACTCAATCGAGTTTACCAACTCCCTAGAAGCTAGTGCATGTGCCATTCGTGTAGACCATTGTGAGTTTGAATATGTATGAATCATCACCCATCACACATTAAAATTATTGAAGAATAAAACTATATGCAATGCAATCCTATTCTAAGCAGGAAAAGTAAATTTTTATTCAAATTATAATTATAATTTGCATAAAAAGAAAAGAAAATAAAATAAAATATACTCTTGAATATACTACAAAACTAGAAAATTTGTTAGTGAAAATATGTTGGCTTTTCTGGATTTATCCAGTAGTATCTAGAAATTACTGGATTTATCCAGATATAAGCCTTTTTCCATGTTTTCCTGAGATAAGCATAATAAACGATGATATAAAATTAAAAAAATAATAAAAATAAATAACTTTAAAATTTAGAATTTGGGAAAAATGACAAAAATACCCTTGAAAATAAGACTATGGCCTTGAAATCACGGTTTTTAAAAAATATTTTGGTAAAATTTTGGATTTAGGGTTTAAAAAGATTCAAATCAAGACCAAATTGGATATGTAGCATATTAACATAATTATAAACATAAAGAAACCCTAAAAAATATAAAATTTTTACAAAAAAATCAAAACATCATAAAATCATGATTTTTGCCAGTGTTTCGCTCAAACCGGGACTCCGTGGGCACCCTGTTTTTGCAATTTAGTCAAACCAAGCCTCAAACAAATTCCAAAATTAATAAAAATTAACACATGCTCTTATGATAACCCTAAAATTAAACTAAAACTGAAAAAATCTATTTTTAGCATTACTTTAATACGAAAAATGAATAAAACCCTAAAATATGCAATTTTGCTCGTGGGCACGTACCTGTCAAAGTATCAAACCTGAATCAGGTATCAAATCACCATGAAAATTCATAAAAATTTATAAAAAGATACTATACATAAAAACAGAGATTTGCCTTTTTACAGATCTGAAAAATCATTTTTGGTTAGGGAGATATTGTTCCGTCAATATACAATCAATTATAACGAATATATAACGAGTTGAAATACATGCATCCGATTTCTGGTAGAGAGAAATATAACAAATCACATTAAAAAATTATTAAATTTTAGTAGTGAACATCAGACACATATAAGAAGGTTTTCCTTTTTACAGATCATCAATCAAATCTTTGATTAGGGATATACGATCGACATAAGTTGACTTAGGGTTTAAACGAGATATAACGAGTTCTGAGAAACCGATTCTATTTTTTGACAGAGGAAAAATAGTAAACAAATATAGAAAAATATGAAAAAAATACAAAAGACACTAGACATCAATATGAAACTACTTCAATTTAAAGATTGTAAATCGGATCTTGGATGACAGAAATATTGTACCTGCAAGTTGCTCTTGAATCTCAATGGCGATTTCATGATTTGAAAAATAAGATTTGGTTTTCTATTTTTTGAAAGAGTTCCCGAACCCAAAACAATCTGATTTTTTTATAGGGAGTCACTGACAAATTTGTGAACTAACCCTAAAAAAATCAGATTTTCCAAAGAATATTTACCCATGAAATAATATGATTTTTACAGCTTCGAGATCGAAACACATGGATATTCAATAAAACACTAAAAACCTTGATTTTAACATGAAAAATAATGAAAAAAATAAGGAAATAACACAACTAAATTGGGTTTGATGCTGGAATCAATAAAATAACCATTAACATGATACAAAAAAAAAATCAGGGAACACACGGTTGGATTTGATTTTCCCTTTGAAAAGAGAGATTCAACCCATTTAACGGGTGAATCTCATCTTTTATTGGGAAAAAACATACAAAAAACCTATTCTAAACCATTCTAATGGATCAAAAATGAAAAATAAACCATGGAACAACATTAGATCATGTTCTTGATTTTGTTTTAGGGTTCTTGAAGGTAGATCATGCATATAACCCACAAACAAGGGGGCACCAATGGTGGGATTCATGGCAAAAGCATAAAAAAATAATAAAAACACGAAATCCATGGTGAAATCTTACCTTGGATGGATGCAGCTGCAAGGGAGGAAAGAAGGCTGGCTGGGAGGAGAGAGAAGCTCCAAAAATTAGAAAAGAAAAGAATAGGGGTCAACCCCCCCTTGGTCTCCTTATATAGAAAATTTTAAGCCCTAATTAGGAGAAATTCTAATTGTTCTAGGATTCTCTTAATTAAAAGAGATAGGGCAAAGGGAGAGGGACATTTTTTTGGGAATTTCCTAAACTAACTCTAGCCCTAACTACCTAATCTAACAACTAATTAAACTCTAAAAAGTCCAAATGTGGTGCCACCTAGCATGGACCCACATTGGGTTTTTAAAACTTTAATTAATTTAAAAACCTTAAAAACAAGAGTTAAAAAAACGAAAGTAAAGTGGATTTTAAAATCCATTTAGACTCTTCAAAACTCCTAACCGAACTAGGACACTGACTACCTCTAATCTAACCCCGATTTCTTCAAATGTGGCACCACCCAGAGTGGGCCTCGTTTGATTTTTCAAAAACGATTTCAAAACTTGAGAATGAGGGATTTTCAAAAGAGGTTTAATAGTAGAATTGAAATTGAAAGTTTTGAAATGACACAGAGTCCTGACTGGATCAGAACTCCTCCAGATATGGCACCAACTGAGTGGGCCTCACATCAGAGTTTTAAAAAAATTGAAATAAAGATTAAAAATGGTTTTAAAATAGAGTTAAAATCAATAGATGAAATTCAAAGGTTTTCAAAATAGAGTCCGAAGTGGACTGAAACTCTGGACCAGAGTCCTGAACCAACTAAAACTTTGAGATTTAGGTTTTTGAAATCCAAATGAAGAAGTTTTTGAAAGATTTTATCAAAACTAGTGAAAACAAGTTGGAAAATGCAGTCGGGGTTAGAGTCCTAGCTCAACCGAAACTCTGAATTAGAGTCCTGAATCAACTGAAATTATGCAATATAAACTAATTTTTGAAAACAAGTAGAGAAAATGAGAATGAAGATAGAAACGATAATCAGGATAGAGTCCTGATCAGATTAGGACTCTGAGAGAGAGTCCTGATCGGACTGAAACTCTAGATTTTTGGCCTTTTCTGAAAAATTGATGAAAGAATTTTCGAAAACCAATGAAGATAGTAACAAGCAGTGGAATCAAAACAGAGTTCTGATCCAGCTGAGGCTTATGGGGACAGAGTCCTAATTTGACTAGGACTCTTAAAATTTTAGATTTTTTGAGAAAACAAACGAGAGGATTTTAGAAAATAGGTGAAAATAAGGTAGAAATTGAAGTCCAGTTTAGAGTCCTGATCTAACTAGTGCTCTAAGAAAGAGTCCTAATTTAACTAGAACGTTGAGAATTTTTAGTTTTCTATAAAGCAAATGATAAGATTTTAAAAAGAACTTTTAAAAACAAGTGAAAATGAAGTAAGAAGATAAAATCAGGATAGAGTCCTGATTTGATTAGGACTTTGGGATAGAGTCCCAGAATTTTGAAACTCTGTGATAAAAGTGTAACAATTTTGGTTTCTGAAGAGATTTTTGAAAGATTCTCTCAAAATTGAAGTCAGGGTCAGAGTCTTGATCCAACTAGGACTCTTTGAATAGAGTCTTGTTTTAACTAAAACTCTGAGTTTTTGACTTCTTTCAAAAGATTTGGTTGAAAACAAGTAAAAATGGTAACGAAAGATAGAGTCCTAATCCGACCGAAACTCTGAGAAAGAGTCCTAATCTGACTGAAACTCTGAATTTTTGGGCCAAAATGAAAGATTTTGAAAAAGTTTTCTAAAAAAAAGATAGAAATAATAGTAAAACATAGAGTTCTGATCCGACTGGGACCCTGAAAAGAGCCCTAATCCAACTGGGACTCTGAGATTTTGGCCAAAATGAAAAGAATGGGTAAGGGATATGACTATATCTAGTTTAAAATCAAAATGGATTTTTGAAAAGGTTTAAAAAGACAAAAAGATAGAGTCCTGATTCAACTAGGACTCTGAAATTTTTGAGAAATTTGATAAATGAAGGAATCCAGAAGGGACACCACCTAGATGGGTCTCATCTGAGAATTGAAATCAATTAAAAATTGAGTATAAAATAAATCCAGATTGTTTTCTAAGGAAACTATTTTGAAATATAGGATCCTGGGGGTTGGCAAATGGAAAAATGTCGATTTAAAACCCAGGTATTTGAAATTGATTTTGAAATAAATATTTTAAAATCAATTCTGGATTGAAAGATTTTGAAAAATAGGAGTACTGGATCTCAAAAATAGGA